>NW_020837954.1:30599386-30612273 GCF_003676395.1 Aethalodelphis obliquidens | reverse complement strand
TTTTTTTTTTTTTTTTTTTTTTTTTTTTTTCCGGTACGCGGGCCTCTCACTGTTGTGGCCTCTCCCGTTGCGGAGCACAGGCTCCTGACGCGCAGGCTCAGCGGCCATGGCTCACGGGCCCAGCCGCTCCGCGGCATGTGGGATCCTCCCAGACCGGGGCAGGAACCCGCGTCCCCTACATCGGAAGGCGGACTCTCAACCACTGCGCCACCAGGGAAGCCCTGAATGTATCTTTTGTGGTGGAAAATTGAGAACATGGGGGTGAAAGATAATGTTCTCTTTCCTTAGTGAAGGAGGCCACAGGGGGCTCATTCTCATGCTTTTTGCATCCTTTTACTGAGTTACTGGCAATATATTATAATAGGTCTGAGGATTCAATAGATCCTGCCCTACTCAAAAGAATTGAAAGAAGCAAGCAAGTTGATCTTGATTATTGCCTCCCACCACACACATGGTGAGTGCCCTGAACCACTCTCATTGTTACTAACTGCCGAGAAAAGCTTAGGCCGCTCTCCTCCTCCAGTGCATCCCTGGAAATGGGTCCCTGACAGTCCCAGCCTCATCTGACACATCCCTGCTCCCACAGCCGTCAGCACTCACATTTTGGGAAGACTTTCTGCCATACTAAGTCACATGAGCAGATTATTTTACATGAGGAAAAAAATGTTTTCCCACCTAGGGTCAAACTTTTCTTCTATAAGTCATTTCTCACCCCTAGAGACAGAGCAACAAGAATCTCATGGATTCCAGTACAGCCTTCCAGTTGTCGTGGTGACTGACCCAATGTGGTTTTGGAAACTGTGCTTACAGCCAACCAACCATTACAGGAATCCTTCACTGAATAGTTTCCTCAGCGGGTAAATTCATTTCAAGTATTTCTGCACTGCCACCTGGAGGTCACTGGGAGCGCTGTGTGCTTCTCGTGTCGCCGAGCAGACCGAGCTGTGGGACGGCACATTCTCTGTGCCTGCAATGACAGGCGCTGCTGCGGGGTCAAGAAACAGAAACCTCGTCCTTATCGCTGGACATTAGTCACTCGGGCTATTCTGGCCACGAGGCAGACCTGTCAAGGGAACAGTTGAGGCCTTATTGCTCTCTGACATTTCCTGAACATAACCAGGTTGCTTTCTTTAAAAGAAAAGCTTAGAAGTAAAAAAGCTCAGAATGAAATGGAATTACAAAAATAGAAAAAAGAAAATCCCTTTCAGAATCTCTACTCCTATGAGACTGACCGGGACTCACTTTTTACAAGCAAAAATCAGAACAGTGACCAAAGAATACATATTTTTTTGTGTGTGTATGTGTAGAAGATGGAGAAAATACAATGTTGCTCAATTTCCCTCTGACTTTCCAAACAATTCCATAGCACTGAAGTTAACACTTTCTCATTTTATATGATGAGGTTTTTTTTTTAACCCGAATAATATCTTTAAACAGAAAGTACATTTAAAATTATTTCACTATTTGAAACCCTGGAGTAAACTTTTTCTCCTGGGCTTATACCAGGTGACTGGTTTGAAAATCTAAAAGATCTTTTTTTTCTCTCTCCACTCCTTTTTTTTTTTGAGTTGGAGTGTTTTTCTTAAATAAATGTCTGTTACATTAATGATTAAAATCAATTAAGTTCACCTTGGAAGGTGGTATAAAAGGACACACCAATTTGCTCATTTCATTTAGGTGATGTATTGCCCTCTAGTGGTATGAGATGCTAAATATTGATGTAAAGTGAAGGCAATGAATTTGAAATGACTCAGTTCTTTATTGAACAGCTGCTCTGTGCCATGCACAGTTCTAGGCTCTGCGGTTAGAATTATGCTGTGGGCAGCAGCAAAAAAGATAATTCAGGGGCTTCCCTAGTGGCGCAGTGGTTGAGAGTCCGCCTGCCGATGCAGGGGACGTGGGTTCGTGCCCCGGTCCAGGAAGATCCCACATGCCGCGGAGCAGCTGGGCCCGTGAGCCATGGCCGCTGAGCCTGTGCTCCACAATGGGAGAGGCCACAACAGTGAGAGGCCCGTGTACTGCAAAAAAAAAAAAAAAAAAAGATAAGTCAGGATTCTAACTTCAAGGACCATACACTTTAATGGGAGAGACAGAAAATTACAGTTTAAACAAGAAAAATCTTAGATAGCGATACTCTGCAGAGAATTAAAATAGGGTGATGTGGTTGAAAGTGACTGAGTGGATCATTTAGACTTGGGGTAACAAGAATAGTAGTCTCCCTAAGAAGGTGGTATATGCCTTTAGATCTGAATGCCAAGACAGTCAGCTACATGAAGATCAGGAGAGAGACAGAGCATTCCAGGCAGAGGAAACAGTTAGTGCAAGAAGCTTAAGACAGAAGTGAGCTTGGGGTGTTCAAGGAACAGAACGATGATCAGAGTGGCTGGAGCATGGTAGATGGAGAGAATGGTTTAAGATGAATACGGAAAGACAGGTAATGGCCAGAACATGTAGGGCCTTGAAAAGCCAAAGAAAAAGTTGAAGGACAACAAGCAGGGGAATAACATAATTTGGTTCACAGTCTTTAAAAGCTCACTCTGGGTACGATGTGGAGAATCAGCTGTAGGTGAGCACAGGAGGAAGCTGTGAGACCGGTTGGGAGGCTGCTATAGTGATCCTGTGTCAGAAATGATGGTGGCTTGCTCCAGTATAGCAGGGGTAGAAATGGAGAGAGCCGACACATCTGGATATGTTTTAATGGTAGAATCAACAGGACTTGTTGTCCTGGCTTGGATGTAGGTGGTGAGGGAAAGCAAGGACATAAGAGTGAGATCTTGATTTTTTTAATTGATGAACTGAGTGGAAGGAAATGGTATATACCAAGATGAGGAAGATGGCCTGAGGATTAGGTCTGGGAAGCAAATCAGGTCATGGCCTTCATGGCTTTGATACAAAATATAGTACAAAGGGGCTTCCCTGGTGGCGCAGTGGTTGAGAGTCCACTTGCTGATGCAGGGGACACGGGTTCGTGCCCCAGTCCGGGAAGATCCCACATGCCGCAGAGTGGCTGGGCCCATGAGCCATGGCCGCTGAGCCTGCGCGTCCGGAGCCTGTGCTCCGCAACGGGAGAGGCCACAACAGTGAGAGGCCCATGTACCGCAAAAAAAAAAAAAAAAAAAAAAAAAAAAAATATATATATATATATAGTACAAAGGATTAAAGAATGTGTTGTCATGCAATAAGACCAGACTAATACATGTAAATGTTAAGATTTCAAGAGGTACAGGAGAGCTACAGAGTTTGCTAAAGGAAATTAGGAAGAACAGCTCCCAGATTGCAGTGTGAGTCATCCTAAGCAGGTAGGGAAAGAGAATTTAGTGCCAGGGGGCTGAGAGCCAAGGGCTTTGAGACCTTCTATGATCAGCATTTGTGGCACTCCTGAAATATACCAGATACTATATGAAGAACTTCACATACCTTACCTCATCAATTCTTTGAACAATCTTGCAAAGTATTGGGTCGGCCAAAAATTTGTTCAGGTTTTCTGGTAAGATGTTATGGATTGATCAGCTGAACAACTCCGGTGTGAAATCGCTAAGGGCTTGAGATGTGGAAGAGGAAGAAACATGTGTGAAGCATGGCCCTTATTCTTCTGAATCTGGTCCACTAACTTAAAATAGAGCAAAGCTTTTTATTACTTTTTTTTTTTAAGAGTCTAAAACTATATATGCCTTGGCTATTGTTTACTGCTCTGGTGAAAATCATGGAGCCAATAGAGGGAGCTAAAGCAGCACAAATGGGACTTCTGGATACAGAGACTCATTGCAAAGAAATTCCCAAATACTTGGAGAGGGGCTTAAAGTAACTTTATTTCAGGGAATTTGGGATGCAGTGGAAAAGACACAAAAGACCAATAAAAACATTGCTAACAAGATTCTGTGAATAAGTGGTGATTACTCCAATACCTAAATATTTAATTAGAATGAGTATCATAAATGAAAGAAAAACTTCTTGGCTATCATGCTGGTGACTAGGGTACAAAAAATTGTGCCCTTTTCTCTATTTTAATTGGTCATGCTAAATGGGGTTCTCTGGGTTTATCAAATCTCTGGATTTACAAAAACTGTGATAAATTTTAAATAGTTCAGGCTTTCTGGAAACAATAGGAAATAGAACTTTTAACTAAAGAAACAGTGAATGTATGGGTATTAATAGACACTAATTTTTTCCACAGTCACCCACTTTGGCCATGAAAACGTTAGGCAGGACCTATTCATTTACTCTGGAATGAGCTCCATAATTGTAGTAAAGAAAGCAACCTGAAGAAGAATGGGATGTTCAGTATCAATGATTGAACCTGACATTGTCTTAATAATACCTTCTTCTCCACCCTAAGAGAGCGAGGTCAAGCAGGGACCATTTGCTTTTACATGGACCAGAATGCAGTATACTTTTACTATACTATCTTAGGGATACACTAATTCTTCTATTTATGGTGATAAGTAAGAAGAAATCTGACCATGATAACCACAGTCTTTTTTTTTTTTTTGCGGTACACGGGCCTCTCACCGTTGTGGCCTCTCCCATTGCGGAGCACAGGCTCCGGACGCGCAGGCTCAGCGGCCATGGCTCACGGGCCTAGCCGCTCCGTGGCATGTGGGATCTTCCTGGACTGGGGCACGAACCCGTGTCCCCTGCATCGGCAGGCGGACTCAACCACTGCGCCACCAGGGAAGCTTCCCCACAGTCTTATTTTTAAATGATAACTTTTAATTTATTTGGAATAGTTTAACCATATTTTAAAAAATTAATTCTCACAAATTTTAAGAGAACATTCTTATTTGTACAAGATGATAGAAAATATGACATTTTGTTGGCTGGTGAATATACCTAAGTATAAGGACTGGTAAAAATCATAAGCATATCTTAAGTCTACCCTTGACTAGAATAATAAGCTGAGCATATTTCTAATTCCACCCTAAGACGGAAACAGATGTGCTGATAGAATTATTTGGATATTGGACAAGCCATTCCATACTTGGGTGTATTTTGGAGCTCTGTTTGCCACATTTCACATGAAAAGACTGATTTTTAAGTGAGGAGAAATATAGCACATGCCACTGCATCCTTATGAGCTTATTGACCCTATAATATTTATAGTGTCCATAAAAGAGACCTATTGAGATTGGAGACTGGCAGAAACAAGGAGTGTTAGCCGTGGGACTTAAGGATTTGATGATTACCTAATGCAGTTACCCATTGCTCCCTTTTTGAAAGACAATTGTCTGCTACTGATCACTGGTTAAGATCGCATCTCCTATGAAAGGAAACCGAAATAATTCTAATACCAGGAACGCCCAAACTGTCTTGGGTAATATTTGAAAGATATTTGGATATTAGTGGGGAAGCACGAAAAAGCTTACTGATTAGATAGAAATGAATTGATAGTGGCCCGTAGGATCCACAATGGCAGCAACAGTCCTGGAGCCCAAACTCTCCCCACAACAACTCAGGTGAGGAAATGAATGCCATCTGGACTCTTTCCTCATACTTTGTCCCTGCTTCTCTGAGTGACAGCGGCACTCTCCCCTTCCACAAATGAGTTTTCTCCTTGGGGCCAGAACCAAGGCGTCTGACAGTTCCTGAGCTCACATCTGCCTAAGTTTGCCATTCAGGAAGAAAAGGGCCCAGCTTCAAGAATCCTAGAGAAGGACTCTGACTGGCCCAGCTGTCATGCGCCAGCATCTTGATGCAAACTCCATGACCAAGGGGAAGGAGAATTGTGATCGACAGCTCCCACTGGAGCCACCTATAGGGCTGTGGGCAGGGGGATGGTGTGCGGGGAGAAAGCAGTTCCCCCGGAGGAGGATGGCCTGCTTCACAGGTACCGCATTTGACGTGCATTGCAAAGAACTGAAAGAAGACATAAGACAGGTAAAATTTGTCCCAGCCTCCTCTCCGTTCTTTGCTTCTCCCACCCTCAGCAGAGTCCTAATGTTTCCCCTGCAGCCCACCCCCACCCAAAGGTCAGAAACACTTTGCTTCTCCCTGGTAGCACATGCTCACCTTCCTCAATCCCCCTCCTAAAGATGCATCTTCTCCTAGAAATGTTACTCATGGGGTTTTCATGTTGTGAAATGACAGGAGCTACTCAGAGAAAGTAAGACCCAGCTCTTTATTAGGGACCTTCTGGATACAGTGCCCACAAGGAGACATTTTAATGGGCAATATAGGCAGAGCTTGCAGCATCCCATATTCAGTCAGCCACTCCTGCCTGCACATCTTCTACCAGGAACAAACGAACCACAGGCTCCAATATTTCCTTGCAGGGACGATGAGCTAGCAGTGAAAACTTTGAGGAGTTCTGAGGCATAACTTGCTGGACATCCCAGAAGACAGAGTGGGATCATTCGTTGGCTCCTAAACGTGGAAATTAATACTGTGTATTTGAGTGTGCGTGTGTGTGTGTGTGTGTGTGTGTGTGTGTGTGTGTGTGTGTGAAGACCTTGGGGCATCTATGAGAGCGTTCACCTGGCGCAGGACAGATTTTCAGTCCTGCTTTCTTACTTGGGAACCTGTTACACTGTCAGCAGAAAGCGATGCCTTTCAGTAAAATGCAGGTGGAGCCCCTAGGACCTCAACCAAATTCTTCTGGAGACAAGACTGTCAAGTAAGAGCTCAGGCACTCTTCCGGAGCTCTGCTCATAGAGGAGTAAGGTACCCCCTTCCACCAGCAAGAGCAGGAGAAACTGCAGGGTGCCCAGGGAGGTCAGAGCAGGCTCCTGGCAGAGAAGGGGTCTACAAGATGCACGATTCATTGTATTTTGTGTGAATGGCGCCCCCGAGGCATGGAAAGGAACAACTATGGCATAGCCCTGGCAGGAGAAGTCAGAGAGTGGTGACAACGGACACTGCAATAACCAGGAAATTTTAACTGGTCCCCAAGCAAGCGCATGAGGTCCTGGATCTCTGGAAAGGAATAGAGGAATAGTCAAGACGTGGTGCATTTGGAGACCTAGTAGTGATCTTACTGGAAGCAGAAAGATGGATGGGGTCAATGTCAATTACAATCGGTAGCCATGTGCTTATTTGCTGTCCCCCACAGGCTGGTGTGGTCAGGGGAACTGAAGGTTACATCTCTCTTCTGAGTCCTTAGGAATAGAAATCCTAAGATCAGTGAAGAGGACCAAGCTTGGAGGTGACAGAGGAGAAAAAGAGAGCTAAAAATTTCAGTGTGTGAGGTTGACATTATTTACAGCTACAGCTAAGAACAAAGGAAGCATTTTATAACCACACGCAGCCTTCACAAACAAAACAAATGGAAAAGCAGTAGACAGATCATAAATTTCCCGGTGCAGCCAGTGTTTTTATTACTATTTTAATTTTAATTAGCATCTTCCTTTATTTGGTTTTAGGACTGTCATTAGATGATATACCAAGGTCAAACTGAGTGCCAGTGGGCAGACAGCAGCCCTGTGTCAGTCAACTATTTTGGTGATTAACGTTCTTCTTGGCTCAGAGAAAACAACATCCTCTCTCCAAATTCAGAGGGTTTTTTGGCATAAAATTTTGGAAGCTTGGCCTAAAATTCTCCATGATGACCATCTTGTATATTCTCAGCCTAGTCATAAGATTCATATTTGTAAAACCAAGGAGAAATTGTAGAGGTCATCTACTCCAACCCTTATATACTTCCTCCCTCCCTTCCTTCCTTTCTTCCTTCCTTCTTTTTCTTCTTTCTTTCTGAGAATTCATTAATACATTTAATTTTAGATTGCATTTTATCTGACTATAAAACATACATTAAGATTTTAAAAACCCTGGAAACAGAAAATTTAAAGTAAAAGCCTCAAAATCTTCTACCCAGGGAATAACACTGTAAACTTTTTTTGGTAATCGTTATAAGACTTTAATTCACTACCTCCTTTTGCTCTTTTTCTAAATCTCAGGCCTTTTCCTTGGGACAGTGGCCCCTAAATTTTTGATTAGACAGAGGCAGCTATCCGCTAGGGGGAGCCATGAAGAACCATCCTGGGATCTTGGGAACTTGAAGACCTGTCAGAATATACCAGCCTCATCTCATTTTCAAATTAGCTAAAAGTCAGTGGCTCTGTTAGGACTCCTCCAATGTAGGTGATAATTACTTCAAAATTCACTGTGCTCCATTTCAAATGTGAAGGCCAGGAGATGGACAGAATATGTCATGTGATAGGATGCCAGAAAAACCTCCAATTTTCTCTTTTGAAGTTATGGCTCTTCAAAGTGTAAGAACAAAGTGCCAAAAAGGAACATTTCTTAGGTTAGATAAAAATAGGTAACAATTTTATATCAATAAAAATACAGCAAATTCTGTCTTCTATAAAATGAATAAGTTGGTAGGTAAATACGGTTTAAGGTGTGTCTACTGATATTAGTAATGTCCAGTTTAGTTGAAATATGTAAAAATGTCTTTGAGGAAAGGATTTTTATGACTGTCAATGACCTTTAAGATGTCATATGTACTTTGGATGTCCAATAGAGATTAACTCTGTATGTGGAAGTGGTGGTAGATTTCATTATTAAATGAAACAGTGATCAAAAATAAATAAACATATGGGAATGGAGGTCAATGCTCTCAAAGTCCAAACCAATGCCATGTAAATATCCTATTATCTACTTTTAATTTTAGATTGTAGGCCGTTTATTGAAAATGTATATGAGTTAGTAACAGAAAGTATTCTGAAGCCATCACACACAGTCTCTCCCTAATCCGCTATCCATGTGCGAAGCTGACATCTGGGCTGCTGTTTTTATCAAGGGTGGTGATAGCTTTGTGCTGACACAGGTGACCCTTCCATCAGAAGTACAAGGTGAGACACTGGATGGTTCGCTGATGTAATGTGCTACCCCAAAGAGCCTCACTTGGCTTTTGCCTTCTTATCAGGCTGGGTTAGCTCCTACCAGACACTGGTCCAAATCATAGAGTCATAGGATTTAATACTAAATGCAATACTGAAAATCCTCCAGTCTGAACCCTTCAAACGGCAGAGATTGCTAAGTGTTCCCCACTATATATTCTCCCCTTCTTTGTTTTAGTCGTAGAACTCCCCAAGATTGAACTGAGCACATGACCACCCCAAAATAGAGTGCATATCCTGTGCTCCTTTGCAGCTAGGGATGGCCGTGAGACTAAGTCTGAATCGATAAGATGTCAGCAGAAGAGATGCATGCAACTTCCAGTCAGTTCTGTAGTAAAGTAGCTGTTTGTTCTCAAGCTTCTTTTATCCCACTGGACGGGAGGCAGCAACAACTGCTGTAGATACCTTGGGCCCAAGAGATGCAAGTCACATATTGAGAACATAGAGCTGACTAGCTGTCCTGGGTCAGTCATGGTTTTGTGTAGTCGACCTGCCCAGCTATTTCAGAGTGCCTGTTCAGCTTTGGAAGTGGAAGAGAAACCAAACTTTGCCTTTTCTAACCCACTGAAGCCACCATGATTTTGAGTCTCTTTTTTTACGGCAGCTTCAGCTTCTGTGACCTGATTAATAACTTCATAAATTAGGAACTGAGGCCCAGAAAAATTATGATTTACAGTGAAAATACCACCTATAAATGTAAAAACAAATCTGTGGAAATTATTTTTTAAAATTTAAAAAACATGTACTCAATTTTATAATGAAAACATTTTTTAAAGATTCCAGACCAAGAGTGGTAGAACACTTTGGCTTTCCTGACTAAACTCTTTGGCTTTGTGGTTTCATCTTAATTACCCTTGAAGGAGAAATCCATGCTTGGCTATCACACAGTGGCTCCTTGGATGAATGAATAAATGAGTGAGAGGATAAAGCAAACTCTGTTTTTACTAAACCAACAGGTATTTTATATTTGCTTGGCCCTTGCCTGTTTTAAAGAATGTAACCTTAAGGTACATCTTAGTTTGACTTCTTGGTCAATTTACCACAAGGAAATGCAGTGGCAGCCAATAAAGGTTTCAAATAGGCATATCTTTTATAGTTTTAAGAGTTTTTAATTATAGTTGATTTGTGGGAGGCAGTTGTAGATCTGTGTGTTTGCTGCAGGTTAGGACTACAGCTCAGCACTACTTTTTCCTGTTTGTTTTACGGCTGTGCCTTAATAGTCAGTAAACCAAAGTCATAAAGACAATTGATGGTGTCAGGGCATGATATTATCTACATGAGCATGGCTTATTGGTGCCAGAGTTCAGTCATTTTTGAATTCAAGGTAGTCTTTGGCTAGTACCAACTTCTAAACAGGTTTTTCTAGAATCATATTTCGACTAACATAAGTGAAATTGTCTCCTGCTATACAAAGATAAAGACTCGCGCCCAGTGGCCCAGTCATATTTATTAAGTTAATTTAAATATTAATTATTAATTAATTAATCAAACCATTAGGTTATAAAAATAGAAAATTTGACTATATGAGCCAGCTATGGAAACAAGAAAATAACAAAGCACCCGTCACCCCAGATTGTCTTCAAGCACAGGTAACCCATTGTAGGGTTGTCCCCTGAGGCAAAGTCTGAAAGAGTTGCATGCATAGGGATGTGAACAATATGTAGACTTGTTTTATCTTTCTGTTTGTTAAAAATTGTCCATCACTGACACAATGGACAAGGTATCATCTACCTTAGGGTGTGTTTATAATGTTGACAAGAACTCCATAAATTCAACATAAAGTTGTCTAAAACTGTTAAAAATGAAAAAAATTTAATGTAAGCAAAATTATTTAAAATGTTTTAAGTTCATGATAAAAATTCTATAAACAATTCACATCTCTAGTTTGTTTTAGTTTTTGTTGCGTTAATAAATCATATTCCCAAATCCATCCAAGTCTCTTTCTGCTTACACTGGCCTTCTCGATCTTGGTTGCCTATTAAAATCACTTGGAGAGCTTAAAAAAATCCCGAAGCCCGGGCCAAAACCAAGAAATGATATCAGGCTCTCTTGGGGTGGGACCTCAGTACTTTCACCTTCATTTAGATGTAGGGAGAGGTTTGGCTGGGTCAACAGGTGTAATCTGTTAACCCACTAGACAGATGTTCATTCAAGATAAAGGGACACCAGATGTTCACCGGGCATTCCATTCCAAGAGACATTATTTTCCATCTGAAACACATTTGCCTTCATCAGTTATTTCATGTCTCTTTTACCGAAGTCGCCAAGAGGATTTAGTGCTTTCAAAATAGAGGGGCCTTCTATCTAGAGGCTCTTCTGAAAAGTTACACCTGAGAGAAATGAATAGTTCCTTGTCCTCTGCATAGAATTCCCATTTAGCCCATTGAACTACAGAAAGGTTTTTAAATAACCAGGTGATGTCTTGGGCAGGTGCCTTGTAGTCAGCATTCCTCCTCCCAAATGACCAGCCTGGTCCAGCCAGTTCTCCCATTTCCCCTCTGGCTCAGAGGCTTCATTCCTAATCTGTCAGCACAGGAAATTGCTGGCAGGTATCTTCTTTCATGCACGAGGCAGGGAAAACAAAGAGGTTATACTGCTCAGTGCTTTGACTGTGTTCAGCTGAGACCGGAAAAATGTCCCCAGAACAAAGCCGTTCCGTTTCTGATGAACCAGGCCACCACACATAAAGGACCAAAGACAGCATCCAATTCTCAGAATGCTTCTGGGCAAAAATGAAAATGAGCAACGTTTTAAATAAAATTAGTAAAAAACACATGTAACGTAGCCACTAAATATAAAATCATTCAAATTTCTGTTCACAGACTTCAGTTAGTTTTCTCAATCATTTGGCAACCTGCATTTCAAAACATAGTTCTTCTGGACATACCTGTTCTAAATCAATTGTTTAAAACTGAACATTTAAAGTTGAATGTTTATAGAAAACAAACTTACGGTTGCCAAAGCGGAAGGGGGGTGGGGGAGGGATAAATTAAGAGTCTGGGATTAACAGATGCAAACTACTATATATAAAATAGATAAACAACAAGGTCCTACTGCATAGCACAGGGAATTATATTCAGTATCCTGTAATAAACCATAATGGAGAAGAATATAAAACAGAGTATATATATATATTGAAATATATAGTGAATCACTTCACTGTACACCAGAAACTAACACAACATTGTAAATCAACTATACTTCAATAAAAATTTTTTTTTAAAGTTGGATGTTTAGAATCATTAAATTAGCATGAACTGAAGTGTAGTGAAGAGTAAAGAAAGATGAGAATTTGGCTAGTCAAGGTCCCCTTGAATTCAATAGATCTTTGTTGACAACCTAATATGTACAAAGCAGGTACGTGGAATGAAATGGGTTCTCCTCCAGCTGCAGCATTTCCCAGTCGTGCTCAGAGGGCTAATCTCCAGCTGACGATGAGCCTCTTAGTTTCATGGTTTTGTTTTCTTGGCTTATCCAATAACTTCACTTATCTGAAACCAATATTGGTATAGATATTCTTCAGAGACTCCAAGGAATATCTGTTCTTTTAACGAGTCTGTATATTGCTCAAATGGTTATGTGTGGAATACTTCCAGACTTTTCCTCAGGGGGCAATCCAATTTTTTTTTTTCATCTCTCTGGCTTGCTTTATTTAAAGAAGTTAACTTTGCCATGATTCTTGGTTCTTATTTTTTTTTTCTCCAGCTTCAAATATACAAAGACTCCCTGGCATTACAGCTATTTCAAAGAAGACAGATTTTAAATTTGTGAAATTTCCAAAGGAACATAATTTTCAAATATTTACTTTAAATATACAGCTAGTTTTCTATCATACACTTCTTACCCCAGTCTTCACGAAAAATATATCTGAGCAAAATAAAACATTTCTTCGTGTCTTTCATTTCAGAGAAGAGCTTTTAGTACAGTCCAGGGGAGTTTATTGCGTATTGTGGGAGATCCTAAGTTTAAAATACGATTCCTTTGTAACTAGGCATTTATAATATTATTGGAAATATATAAAATATAATGTAAAATATAAATCACTATATA
>NW_020837954.1:30312551-30599376 GCF_003676395.1 Aethalodelphis obliquidens | reverse complement strand
TTATTGGAAATATATAAAATATAATGTAAAATATAAATCACTATATATATACATATATAGTGTATATATATACACACTGTGTATATACATATATACATATATATGTGTATATATATAGTGTGTATATATATAGTGTATATATGTATAGTGTATATACATATATATATATATATATGTTTAAAGGGTTGAGATAGCAACAAAAAGTAGTTTTAACAGGCTTTCTAGAAGAGAGCCAGAGAGAGAATGGGGAAGAGGAAATATAGAAAACTTTTATTGAGTTTGGGATGGCTGTCCTCACACATGGAAGAACTCACTGCAGAAGTCTTATCTAACTCATCTGCTTTGCAAGGGAAGGCTCTTGATAATAATGATAAAGTTAATAATAACAGTAATAGCTAATATCTATTGAGTGTGCTCTACAAATTCTGATATACAACAATTATTCATTCACTGTTCACATAAATGTTCACATAAAAATTTTATTAAGCATCTACCATGGTGCTAGGGAAGGAAGAAGAAGAGTAAGAGAGAGCTATGCAAACAAACAAATAAAAAAATATAATAGAGGAAGGCACTGGGTGTGGCCATGCATTTCCTCTTAACTGGCAACACATTCTTGCATTTTTAGGCAAAGATAGAACACAGTGGTGGGACTTTTCAGTGATAACTGAGAACTTGAAATATGATGGGATGGAGCCTTCATCGCTGTGGTATTAACTTTGCTCAAAAGATGGCAGCAAAGTTCAGCTAATTCTTCAGAAGCCACTTAAACGCTAGGGGAGGAGGGAATGGCTGTTCACATCCTTTAAAGGTTAATGGGTTAAAAAAAAAGGTTAAGGGGTAAGTTGAAGAAAGACTGTCTTGGTGGTTTTACAAATGGACTTTATTTTCTGATCAGTTATCACAATATTTATTAACTATTAAAAATATCACAAGTTTAATGTAAGCCAAGTCACAATATTAAAATTACATTTATTCATTCATTTGTTAATTTACAAATGTGAAGAGCCATTAGTTCCCCAAACGTTTGAGTATCTGCTGGGAGCTAGCACTGTACTGAGGGCTGATGATACTTGACAGAAAAACAGACACAATCCCAGCTCTCATTGGACATAGGGCCCAGTGCAGGACAGACATTAAAAAGGTAAGCACTGAAATGAATTTATAGTTACCCATATAATGTAAGCCAATTTAGAGCAGGGAGTTTTGTCTGTTTAGTTCCCCAACGGATCTCAAGAGCCTAGAACTGTGCTTGGCACAAAGCAGATGCTCAGGAAAGGATGGTTGACAGAATGAAGGAGTATGATTACAAGTCTGAGCTCTGTGTATCCAGGGCGTCACTCTCTGCACGTTGAACAAAGGAACAGAGCCTGGGGTTGAGGAAATGATGCTTGGGCAAGGCCTGGAGGATAAGCAGGAGGACGCAAGGTGGTTGTGTGTATGTATGTGCACTGAGAGTGGGACAGAGAAGACCATGCGTGAAGGCCCTGTGACAGTAGCTGGGGAAGAGGGGGCCAAGGCAGTCAGCTTGGCGGCAGCATAGCGAGGGAAGGGTGGTGCAGGGAAGCACCATAGAAGCAGATGAGTGATGTGCAGAGCCTTTGGCGTAAAGAGGAGTAAGAGAGGAAAAAGAGTGGATTTGAGGAGAAATGCAGGCTATTTATTGCAAGTCCAGATGAGCGACGATGGTAACGTAGGTCGGGGAGATGCAGGTGGAGTGGGGGGAAGTTGCCACTGTCACCAGATACTCAGCCGGCAAAACCAGCAGACTTGGTTATGCATAGGCTCCAGAGGGGAAGGGAGAGAGGAGTTCCCGGGACTTTGCAATGGGATGTGTGGTAGATAGGAAATCAATCCTGCAGGAAAACCAGTTTGGGGGAAGAGGGAAGATCTTGAGTTCTGTCTGGGGTGTGTTGAGAATTTGAGAAATCCTAGTAGACACAGTAAATCCCTAGTTGGATTTAAGGGTCGAAGCTCAGAAAGGATTGGGGTAAAAATGGTTTGGGAGTTAATGGCATGTAGGTGACATCTGAAGGAGAGGGCAAGGTTGAACCCAGTTCGGTAGTGAGTATAGCAGAGGAAAGAGGGGCCTAAGACTCACCTGGAGGAACTCCCATGTTTAGCGGCCAGGTGGAGAATGATGGGCCTGCAAACAAGGCAGAAGGAGTGGCCCGGGAAGAAAGGAGGAAACCCAGAGAAGACAGTGTGAGCACAGGGGAGAGAGCTCTCCAGGAGCAGGAAGACCTTTCCCCGAGTCCTGAGAAAGGCAGGCCAGCGTCTCCATCCTCCACCACTGTCCTTCCCTTCAGTAGCTTCATTCATTCATTCATCCATGCAACAGGGGCCCCTACCAGGCCCAACACAAATATCCTTGGCTCCAGGTAGAACCAGGCCCTGAGAAGCTAAAAATTTTAGAGCCATAGGTAAAGGCAAACAGGAGTAAGCAATAATGGCATGGACAGCAACTCCTGTTAATTAGTGAAAGAAATTAATGGGGGAATTTATTTACAGATTCAAAAGGAAAGCCCCCTGGACTACGGGTCAGGAATCCTGAGAGCCAATCCAAGTTCCCCCACTGGCTGCCATACCAGCTTGGGGATCTCTCCCTAGGCTTGATTTCAGTGCTATCATCATTAAATTTCAGGGCAGAGGATTGCTGGGGAGTGAGCAGGTAGGTGGGGAAAGAGAGGAGAGAAAGGGAAAAATAATACTCACTTTGCGTACTTCATGGGGTTCTTAGAGAAGATCTTATGAAATCAAGTGTCTAAACGTGCTTTTGAAAGCATATAGCATCAGATATGTTTCTATATGGCTGAAGGAATTTTTTTATTAGTCTTATAAAAATAGAAATATATAATTTCTAAATCTGGAGTGTTGCCAGGTATTTATTCCTAAAAAGCTATGTGACTGCCTTTTATCCCTTTCTAGCCTGCTGTGAGCACCATATCTTTTTCCAACTAAAAATAAAACACAAAACAAAAAAGAGAAAACATCTAAAACCTATCACTGATGCAAGGAAAAAGATAAAGAATTTTAACAAAATAGATTCAGGACCACCCAAGTTAATGGATTTCAGGCCAAACAGTGAAAACAAAAGGATTACCACTAGAACCTCAAATCTATTTTAAAAGCTGAGGAGAAGTGAGAGGCCTCATCCAACATTACCTAGAAAACCCTACCTATCTGTGAGGGCTATTTTGACCTTTCTTTCCGAGGGCCACCTGGTGCCTGGCCTTTTAATCTGCTCTCTTCTGAGTGATGGCTGCGGTGCCAGTCCTGACGAGGCAAAGCCCTTTCTTATTTGCAGCAAATTATCTCTAGAGCAGCACCACATTAGCTGATATAATCACCGCCCTGGAATAAGAAGCAGGTGGTTCCAGCACCTTCTGTCATACACCCTTGTGTTTGAACTGCTCTGAAAGGACTCAAGCTTTCCTTTTCTAAATATAATCTTGACTTGAGAGGTTAGATATGTCATTCATTTCCTTAAACCCTGCTTTAAAAATACCTCGAATTTAGAGACTGATGTACCACATTGCAAATAAGTCTTCGACTTCGGGGCTCTTAGATTGAGAGGTCCCTGCTCAGGCCCATACCTTGTTTTATTTGAGTAATTTGGTGTTCTTTTTCTTAAAGGGTCAGCTCCCCCAGACCTGCTTTGCCCCTGCTCTGAACCAGCAAGAAGATGCCTAGACTTGCGAACTACCCAGACAGTAATCGGGTTGGAGATAATGGCTTCAATCCACTTTCCATGGCCCATTTCACTCCAGATTTTTAAGGTATATTTATGTAACCGGGATTCTCCAGCTCTCTAGGATTCTGGGATCATTCTGTCTTTTAATTAAGAAAAATGAATTGAACCCTCCTTTCATATAAATGTAGGGAATCCAGCATGCTTTCCCCATTTCTAAGGTTTCTTGGGAGCTGGGCAGAGGCGGGGTGACCTCCTGTGACTTCTCAGGCCGAATGCCTCCTCCTGGCCACCTCAGCTCTTGTGGCTAGTGTCCCCTCCTCTCCACACTTCTCCTGTCTGAGCTTGGCCCCCTCCTCCTTCATTCCCCAAAGCATCTGCTTAAGGTGACAGATTTCGACTGAAAGGCTGAGGGGACTGAGTACAATCATAGAGCAGCAGGAAAAAATTCAAAATCAAGTACTGGACATGATTTTTGTTCAAGATTTTTCTCTCTGTGGAAGGATCTGCCTCTGCGGCCTTGGGGCCTGCTCTCTCATGGAAACTTCTCTCTTCTCCTCACTTTCTCCACATCCCTCAGGGACCACACACTTCCTCCCTCTAAAGAAGCTTCCAGAAAACTCTTTAACTTTATTACCGAGGCCAATTTCTCTCTCTTCATTTTAATCATCTCCTCTCTGTTCAGGTCCAGAAAGAGCCATTCACTAATGAACCTCATCATGACCCTTTAAGGAGGAAGGAGTATTGATCACTTCCCTCCCCCCCGTTTAAATATAAAAACTTCCTTTTTGTTCTATTTGAGGTTGAATTATTAATAGGAATCCAGTATTTGAGATTATACAGCATAGCTGATGCCTTTTTGGGTTTGTGTTTAGAGCTCTTAGGTAGCAGACTGGTCCTTCCTATTCTGGATTGCTTAGTAATTCTGGACAGAATGATCTTTTCACTTTGTTCTCCCTGCTTCTGCCCACTCAATCCTCTCCTGCCCACTCGACCACTGTGATGGTGAATTTGGAAGGTCTCAGTTCAATGCTGAGGCAAGTTGCTGGTAACTCAAAACCCATCTGGACTTTGGGCATGCTGTAAAACAAGCAACACTGATGTTTCATGGAAACTCATTTTTTGGTCTTTGAGGACACTGGCTTCTAACCAGCATTATCAATGACTATTGGTTACTTGCCTTCTTAGGCTTTGAGAAGTACATCAGTGTCAAAGTATAATTTTCATAAGGTTACAAACATAACTGTTGTACAAAAGTAACGTAAGAACACACTAATGGTCTGCTTATCTCTTCATGAAAGACCAAAGCTGGTTCTAAGGAATATAGGAGAAACATCATCTGTAGTCACTTTAAAAAAGTACTTGAATAAATGACTAAATTACACACAAAAGTGGTTAATATCATACAGGGCAATAAAACTTAGACCTTTGGGTTGTAATCTTTTTTTCAGGCACAAACAATTTCTCTGTGGACAAAATTCATTTGTATTGCCACCAGACAAGAATCATTTGCATTGCTTAAATTTCCTACAGGTTAACATATACAAATCCGTAGGAAATAAAGTCAAACAAAGGTATATATCATACCCTAGAGAATTAGGCAATCCTTATGTGGCCCATTGGACATTTCTCCAGTGTGATGTAGAAAGGATATGCAGTCACCTTTTTCTCTATTTCCAAGTTTTGGATATGTTTTTTTCCCTAAATATAAGAAAACAATTGTATTTTCCTCAACTTCTCTAAGCTATACCAATCATTTAAAAGTTCTTTGCTCAACAATGGCTTCTATGATAGTTATTTTAGAAAACAATATAGTTAATATACTTCTGAGTTTTAAGCCTTCCCTACCTTCTCCCCCTGCAATGCTCTCTTATTTATTTAGAATAATCTATGAATGGGTTAGTGTGTTTACCTTAACCTCTAGAACAAAATATTTATACACATGCAGAAAAATGAATAGTATTGACTATGGTTTCTGTAACATGACACCTAGTGTGATCGGACGCTGGGCTAAAGGTACCACGATTATGCTTTCATCGGATATAAAGACAGTAATTTATTTCCTCTCCATTGACTTTGACATACTAAAGTAAAGTTATAGAACCTTAAGAAGAAATGAAACGATAGATTCTTCTGGGTGATAGGCATGATTTTAAATATATTAAAGGGAGGAAAGTGTAAAATGTATTGATATTCTGACTGCTTCTCTTCCGATGGTCATCATAACTATAGAGCAAATATACAGTTTTTTTTTTGTTGTTGTTCTTTTGCGGTACGCCGGCCTCTCACTGCTGTGGCCTCTCCCGTTGCGGACCACAGGCTCCGGACACGCAGGCTCAGCGGCCATGGCTCTCGGGCCTAGTCACTCCGCGGCATGTGGGATCTTCGCGGACCGGGAATCGAACCTGTGTCCCCTGCATCAACAGGCGGACTCTCAACCACTGCGCCACTAGGGAAGCCCAAAATGTACTCTTTTGAGAGAGCAGATGACTGCTATAGCTGAGCATGTGAGCTGTGCTTACTTCAGTGACTGCCTGACTGTTTCCCAGCAGATGTCCGGAGGATACTGCTGTATGATAAGCAAGGGATGTTTCCAGCAGTTCCTGCTTATTAGTACTAGAGGAAGGCGACTATTCAGAGATAAGCAAACATAGGCAAGAGTTAGCTGTGGTTTGGAAATATGACGTTAACAAATAGCCTAAGTGTCCATCTGCAGCATCCCAGCCTCTGGGCCTGAGCTTCAAATTCCAGCTCTAATCCTACAGAATTCCCACCGCTCCCCTTGGGCTGAGCTATTGCGGAAATTCTTTTTGCAGCTGTTGGGGAGACTGGTTGCCATCAGAGGAGAGTAGCAATGACGGCATGAGCTACTGCACATCCAAAACATAATACCCTCAACCGTGAAGGAGAAATGGGGTGAGAAATTTTGAAATCTACTGATAATCTCTACACTTAAATATTGATTAGACTGTGATAAACCCCATGTTGCAAGAGGACCATGGATTAGACCAAAAATCAGCAGTATTTATAAGGTTAAACTTCCTCTCCCTTTATTTCCCTTGTTGAAGAACAATATAGGACAAAAGGCCAAAGGATGACTGAGGGGGGAGGTGGCAGTAAATATCTCTGAGTTTTACAAAATTGCATAATGTGCCTATTTATATAATTTGGAATGCACTGGCGTCACACAGGAAACACTGCTTTTTTGGTATTTTTGTTATTGTGGTAAAATATACATAAGATAAAATTTACCATTTAAACCATTTTTAGGAGTATAATTTGGTGACATTAGGTACATTCACGACGATGTGCAGCCGTTACCACCATCCTTTTTCAGAATTTTTCATCATCCCGAACAGAAACTCTGATCCAATGAACAATGACTCCTCGTTCCCTCTTCCCCCTGCCCCTGGCAACAATTTGCTTTCTGCCTCTAGGAATTTGACTACTCTAGGTCCCTCATATAAGTGGAATCACAATATTTGTCCTTTTGAGTCAGGCTTATTTCATTTGGCATAATGTTTTCAAAGTTCAACAGTGCTTTGCTTTTAAACAAATTTACTTTCAATACTTTATTGGTGAGTCTCTTATAGAGACAATACCTTAGTATGTAGTATCTTGTGATGTGATTTAATATGTCTCAAACTCAAAAGCCTCAGTTTTGCGTTACAAAAGAGCTAGCAGTTGGGCTCTGATTATTATTTTTTTTTAAAGCCAGGTATTGGCTCTGTAAAATACGAACAGGGAAAAAAGAACAGTAAGAATCTTCACCAAGTGATTAATTTTGGCTGCAAGCATGACTTGCAATTCAGTAATAAAATGAAATCTTCCCCTTGTACCTAGATTGAAAAAAATCAACAACAATATGTTCTCTGCCCTGCTCCTTCCTGTGAGCCAGGGAGAGATGGGACCATGACTGATGTCACTTGTTAGTTGATAATGAAATGCAATTCGTGTCCAGCAGACCCAGCAGAAATAATCCCAGGCACAAGAGAAATATACCCAGATGGTATTCTCCATTTTTCAAACTAAAAAAGCCAGTTGCCGCTCCATTACGCAATGTATCCTTACGTGTCCAGGATACTACCTTTTCTAGATAGAGGCTCGAGCATTGATTTTCATGCCCAATGAACCAGTGTACCTATTAACTAGCCAATCCAAGCTTCTTTCATGCCTTGAATACTGAATTGGGGAGTGGGAGGGTATGAACTGAGAGAACAATATAATGTGAAAATAAGATCAAATATAATCACGTAGAAACCCCCAAACTAGTTCATCCCACCTGTACTCCTACTGCGATCAGTAGCTTCCAGGTGTACCTCAAAACAGCCGTAACAGAGAAGTAAATTCTTCTTCAGGATTAGCTTCCCATGAGCGGTTCCAGTTGTATCCAAATTCATGCCATCAAATGAAAGCCTCAAATTATGTGAAGCTTAAAACACAAACACACGCAAATACACATGCAAGACCAAAATGAGATACAGTGAAGGGAATAAATTAGCACCAGCTGCAGGCCAGTTAAGCAAAGTCTTCCACAAGGGAAAGCTTACTTATAATTTACCTAAACAAACCCCTTCCTTTTGGTTGCAATTTGCTGCTTATTAATTTTTCTTATTCAAATGACTGCAAAGAGGAACCAGGAAAATTGTTATCGCATCGGGAAAAAACCCCCAGTTCTTCCAAATCAAAAGAATGCTTTGAAATGGTCTTTTTAGTCAAAGGTTTGTGTTTGTAACATTTAAAAAATATTTAAAATTTAAAAAATCAAATTACATATGCACATATTTAAAAGGGTCAAAGCTTATGATGAAAAAACCAGTAATTTCCAGCTCCATCCCTTCTTACCTCCTCAGAGCCCACAACTTTCAAATCTTTTAGCCATTTCTTCTAGAATTTGTCTCTGTATTTCCAGATAGTATGCTTCCATTGTGATTTCTGGATTTATGAATTTTTACTTTATCTGTTAATTTCCTTCATGATGAAGATTCTGCTGGTTTTCATCATGAGTCCTACTGCTACCAACCTCTCATCTCTCCTCCAAACTGCCAATATTGAAGGGAGGAGGGAGAAAAGGGTGAAGAAAGTCTGAGGTCTTGTTCTACTGCATATTGTGAGGTGCGCATATGTGGGCAAAGAAGAAAATAAAATCACAGCCAGCTCTTACAGTTCTAAGCATGTTACAGATATCCATTTACCCCTCACAACGATCCTACAAAGTAGGTACTAGGATTTTCCTCATTTTACAGATGAGAAAACTAAGGCACAGAGAGTTTAAGTAACTAGGAGATGCTATAAGTCATCCATAGTCTCTACACTAGATGCAAGGTAATAGATGTGACTGCTCTTTCAAAGTCAGAAGCAAAACATGCTTGCAAAGGAGATAATGATCTTGTGGATGATGACAATGTTGGGGATGCCTGGCCAGTACTGGACACACACATGCAGCTGGGTATTAGCAAGAAGACGTACAAAAGCTGGGTCAGGTTTTGTGGGGGAATGATGTGTATGCAATTTAAAGGTCCCTCTTTAAGAAAAAGAGTATGAAATTGCTACCAAATGAATATTTATTTAGAGTGAAAAAGAAATAAGAGCAAATTAGAAATCTAAAATAGTGACCAATGACACAAACATTACAACACCTGCATAAACAACATCATATATTCATTAACAGTCTGACATATCTCTCTAATTTCCCTATTTTAGCTGCCTGCTCTTTGAGTGCCTTTTTATATATCAACAATTTTTTTTTTTTTTTTTTTTTTTTTTTTTGTTCGTGGGGCCACTGCTGTGGCCTCTCCCGTTGCGGAGCACAGGCTCCGGACGCACAGGCTCAGCGGCCATGGCTCACGGGCCCAGCTGCTCCACGGCATGTGGGATCCTCCCGGACCGGGGCACGAACCCACGTCCCCTGCATCGGCAGGTGGACTCTCAACCACTGTGCCACGAGGGAAGCCCCTCAACCATCTTTTAAGATATAATTTTCTAAAGAGAACCTAGAAAGCAAATTCATTCTTTGTTCTGCCATGATTGATAAAAATGTGTTTTTAATATTAATGGTTTAGCACTTTATTTCAGTTTTACAATTTGTTATTGGAAATATATGAATTTTAAGATGTTGTCTAATTTGAGGACATCTCTAGTATATAGATCTTTCATAATGAGCTGACAATTTCAGGGCATCTCCAGTTTTATTGTGTTATGTCTGTCTTGCCTACTCTTTGAGTTGATGACATTCATAAACCAGAGACTGGAAAGGGACCCAAAGTGTGGAGCCCTTCAGCTCACCACTCAAGGCCTTAAGCTCCCAACCTCTAATGAATGCCCAGGCTGATATGGCCCTCACCTTACAGTTCTGATGTTGCAGCTCAGTTCTAAGAGATAGAGTCTGTTGTTTCTTCAGGAATCTGGCATCCTGCCCCCAAGCGCCAATCAGGTTTCATCTCCCAGGTTGGAGACTGAAGTGCGTCGGCAATGATGGCTGTGTGATTCAGGTCATGCTGGCTGCGCTGGCAGCAGCATCGAGGGGCAGGAGGCTCAGGCAGCCCCTGGAGTTCAAGCCGTGACTCATTCCAGGAAGGAGGCCAGGGCTTGATGGTTAAAGACTGAGCCGAAAATGCTAATGAGAAGACTTACCAGACTGTGCATGAGCTGAAAGGCAACTATGCATTTCATCATTCAAATCAAACCCTTGAGACATTCCACCAAAATAAAGAGATACATCTTCATTTGAACAACTTTCATCATAAAGCCATGGAAAGAGCAGAGTGGGGTTTGCGGAGACCTGAGTTTTGCTGCGTGTTCTAGGCTGCAGTCAATAAGCCATTCACCCCAGCCTCCAATTCCTCACTGTAAATGGGAATGCTGGAACAGCCTACCAACTCAGTCCCTTTCAGGACTCTGGACCAGCTAGACAAGAGAGTGAATGGGAATCCCGACCCCTCACATCCCAAACCAAACCAAACAGGCAGTTACAGCTGAGTGGAAAGCTGGTCCTTGCCACATTTCCTAGATTGACCTTGGAGCAGCCAAGGTCACGCACCAGCCTGGGATTTTAAAAGGAAATCCAAGAGAGGCACCATTAACCATTTTATAAGAGCAGAATAGTTTCCATTGTCATCCAGGAGTTTTAGAAATTGTACAAATTCACAAAAACCTTGGTGCTTGAAAAGTTAAACAGAAAAGAGGGAGTGTGAAAAAACTTCAAGCATCTTCTTTTAGCTAAAGGCTTGCAGAGTGTACTTCTAACGATGGAGATAAAGAGAAATATCATTTCCTGAATACAACTTCCAAATGCTCTTTTTTTTTTTTAGGTGAATGGGATTTACTTTATTTATTTTTTAACATCTTTATTGCTGTATAATTGCTTTACAATGGTGTGTTAGTTTCTGCTTTATAACAAAGTGAGTCAGTTATACATATACATATGTTCCCATATCTCTTCCCTCTTGCGTCTCCACCCTCCCACCCTCCCTATCCCACCCTTCCAGGCGGTCACAAAGCACTGAGCTGATCTCCCTGTACTATGAGGCTGCTTCCCATTAGCTATCTACCTTACGTTTCATAGTGTATATATGTCCATGCCTCTCTCTCGCTTTGTCACAGCTCACCCTTCCCCCTCCACATATCCTCAAGTCTGTTCTCTAGTAGGTCTGTGTCTTTATTCCTGTCTTACCCCTAGGTTCTTCATGATGTTTCATTTTTTCTTAAATTCCATATATATGTGTTAGCATATGTTATTTGTCCTTCTCTTTCTGACTTACTTCACTCTGTATGACAGACTCTAGGTCTATCCACCTCATTACAAATAGCTCAATTTCGTTTCTTTCTATGGCTGAGTAATATTCCATTGTATATATGTGCCACACCTTCTTTATCCATTCATCTGTTGATGGACACTTAGGTTGCTTCCATGTCTTGGCTATTGTAAATAGAGCTGCAATGAACATTTTGGTACATGACTCTTTTTGAATTTTGGTTTTCTCAGGGTATATGCCCAGTAGTGGGATTGCTGGCGCATATGGTAGTTCTATTTGTAGTTTTTTAAGGAAATTCCATACTGTTCTCCATAGTGGCTGTACCATTTCACATTCCCACCAGCAGTGCAAGAGTGTTCCCTTTTCTCCACACCCTCTCCAGCATTTATTGTTTCTAGATTTTTTGATGATGGCCATTCTGACTGGTGTGAGATGATATCTCATTGTAGTTTTGATTTGCATTTCTCTAATGATTAAGGATGTTGAGCATTCTTGCATGTGTTTGTTGGAAGTCTGTATATCTTCTTTGGAGAAATGTCTATTTAGGTCTTCTGCTCATTTTTGGATTGGGTTGTTTGTTTTTTTGTTATTGAGCTGCATGAGCTGCTTGTATATTTTGGAAATTAATCTTTTGTCAGTTGCTTCATTTGCAAATATTTTCTCCCATTCTGAGAGTTGTCTTTTGAGCTTGTTTATGGTTTCCTTTGCTGTGCAAAAGCTTTGAACTTTCATTAGGTCCCATTTATTTTTGTTTCCATTTCTCTAGAAGGTGGGTCAAAAAGGATCTTGCTGTGATTTATGTCATAGAGTGTTCTGCCTATGTTTTCCTCTAAGAGTTTGATAGTTTCTGGCCTTACATTTAGGTCTTTAATCCATTTTGAGCTTATTGTTGTGTATGGTGTTAGAAAGTGATCTAATCTCATACTTTTACATGTACCTGTCCAGTTTTCCCAGCACCACTTATTGAAGAGGCTGTCCTTTCTCCACTGTACATTCCTGCCTCCTTTATCAGAGATAAGGTGACCATATGTGCGTGGGTTTATCTCTGGGCTTTCTATCCTGTTCCATTGATCTATCTTTCTGCTTTTGTGCCAGTACCATACTGTCTTGATTACTGTAACTTTGTAGTATAGTCTGAAGTCAGGGAGCCTGATTCCTCCATCTCCGTTTTCATTCTCAAGATTGCTTTGGCTATTCGGGGGCTTTTGTGTTTCCATACAAATTGTGAAATTTTTTGTTCTAGTTCTGTGAAAAATGCCAGTGGTAGTTTGATAGGGATTGCATTGAATCTGTAGATTGCTTTGGGTAGTAGAGTCATTTTCACAATGTTGATTCTTCCAATCCAAGAACATGGTATATCTCTCCATCTATTTGTATCATCTTTAATTCCTTTCATCAGTGTCTTATAAGTTTCTGCATACAGGTCTTTTGTCTCCTTAGGTAGGTTTATTCCTAGATATTTTATTCTTTTTGTTGCAATGGTAAATGGGAGTGCTTTCTTGATTTCACTTTCAGATTTTTCATCATTAGTGTATAGGAATGCCAGAGATTTCTGTGCATTAATTTTGTATCCTGCCACTTTACCAAATTCATTGATTATCTCTAGTAGTTTTCTGGTAGCATCTTTAGGATTCTCTATGTATAATATCATGTCATCTGCAAACAGTGACAGCTTTACTTCTTCTTCTCCGATTTGGATTCCTTTTATTTCCTTTTTTTTCTCTGATTGCTGTGGCTAAAACTTCCAAAACTATGTTGAATAAGAGTGGTGAGAGTGGGAAACCTTGTCTTGTTCCTGATCTTAGTGGAAATGATTCCAGTTTTTCACCATTGAGGATGATGTTGGCTGTGGGTTTGTCATATATGGCCTTTAGTATGTTGAGGAAAGTTCCCTCTATGCCTACTTTCTGGAGGGTTTTTATCATAAATGGGTGTTGAATTTTGTCAAAAGCTTTCTCTGCATCTATTGAGATGACCATATGGTTTTTCTCCTTCAATTTGTTAATATGGTGTATCACGTTGATTGATTTGCGTATATTGAAGAATCCTTGCATTCCTGGAATAAACCCCACTTGATTATGGTGTATGATCCTTTTAATGTGCTGTTGGATTCTGTTTGCTAGTATTTTGTTGAGGATTTTTGCATCTGTGTTCATCAGTGATATTGGCATGTAGTTTTCTTTCTTTGTGACATCCTTGTCTGGTTTTGGTATCAGGGTGATGGTGGCCTTGTAGAATGAATTTGGGAGTGTTCCTCCCTCTGTTATATTTTGGAAGAGTTTGAGAAGGATAGGTGTTAGCTCTTCTCTAAATGTTTGATAGAATTCGCCTGTGAAGCCATCTGGTCCTGGGCTTTTGTTTGTTGGAAGATTTTTAGTCACAGTTTCAATTTCAGTGCTTGTGATTGGTCTCTTCATATTTTCTATTTCTTCCTGATTCAGTCTTGGCAGTTTGTGCATTTCTAGGAATTTGTCCATTTCTTCCAGGTTGTCCATTTTATTGGCATAGAGTTCCTTGTAGTAATCTCTCATGACCTTTTGTATTTCTGCAGTGTCAGTTGTTACTTCTCCTTTTCAATTTCTAATTCTATTGATTTGAGTCTTCTCCCTTTTTTTCTTGATGAGTCTGGCTAGTGGTTTATCTATTTTGTTTATCTTCTCAAAGAAGCAGCTTTTAGTTTTATTGATCTTTGCTATCGTTTCCTTCATTTCTTTTCCATTTATTTCTGATCTGATTTTTATGAATTTTTTCCTTCTGCTAACTTTGGGGTTTTTTTGTTCTTCTTTCTCTAATTGCTTTAGGTGCAAGGTTAGGTTGTGTATTCGAGATGTTTCCTGTTTCTTAAAGTAGGATTGTATTGCTATAAACTTCCCTCTTAGAACTGCTTTTGCTGCATCCCATAGGTTTTGGGTCATCATGTCTCCATTGTCATTTGTTTCTAGGTATTTTTCGATTTCCTCTTTGATTCCTTCAGTGATCACTTCGTTATTAAGTAGTGTATTGTTTAGCCTCCATGTGTTTGTATTTTTTACAGATCTTTTCCTGTAATTGATATCTAGTCTCATGGCGTTGTTGTTGGAAAAGATACTTGATACAATTTCAATTTTCTTAAATTTACCAAGGCTTGATTTGTGACCCAAGATATGATCTATCCTGGAGAACGTTCCATGAGCACTTGAGAAAAAAGTGTATTCTGTTGTTTTTGGATGGAGTGTCCTATAAATATCAATTAGGTCCGTCTTGTTTAACGTATCATTTAAGGCTTGTGTTTCCTTATTTATTTTCATTTTGGATGATCTGTCTATTGGTGAAAGTGGGGTGTTAAAGTCCCCTACCATGAATGTGTTACTGTTGATTCCCCCTTTTATGGCTGTTAGTATTTGCCTTATGTACTGAGGTGCTCCTATGTTGGGTGCATAAATATTTACAATTGTTATATCTTCTTCTTGGATCGATCCCTTGATCATTATGTAATGTCCTTCTTTGTCTCTTGTAATAGTCTTTATTTTAAAGTCTATTTTGTCTGATATGAGAATTGCTACTCCAGCTTTCTTTTGGTTTCCATTTGCATGGAATATCTTTTTCCATCCCCTTACTCTCAGTCTGTATGTTTCTCTAGGTCTGAAGTGGGTCTCTTCTAGATAGCACATATATGGGTCTTGTTTTTGTATCCATTCAGCCAATCTGTTTCTTTTGGTGGGAGCATTTAATCCATTTACATTTAAGGTAATTATTGATATGTATGTTCCTATTCCCATTTTCTAAATTGTTTTGGGTTCGTTATTGTAGGACTTTTCCTTCTCTTGTGTTTCTTGCCTAGAGAAGTTCCTTTAGCATTTTTTGGAAAGCTGGTTTGGTGGTGCTGAACTCTCTCAGCTTTTGCCTGTCTGTAAATGTTTTAATTTCTCCATCAAATCTGAATGAGATCCTTGCTGGGTGGAGTAATCTTGGCTGTAGGTTTTTCTCCTTCATCACTTTAAATGTGTCCTGCCACTCCCTTCTGGCTTGCAGAGTTTGTGCTGAAAGATCAGCTGTTAACCTTATGGGGATTCCCTTGTGTGTTATTTGTTGTTTTTCCCTTGCTGCTTTTAATATGCTTTCTTTGTATTTAATTTTTGACATTTTGATTAATATGTGTCTTGGCATATTTCTCCTTGGATTTATCCTGTATGGGACTCTCTGTGCTTCTTGGACTTAATTAACTATTTTCTTTCCCATATTAGGGAAGTTTTCAACTATAATCTCTCAAATATTTTCTCAGTCCCTTTCTTTTTCTCTACTTCTTCTGAAACCCCTACAATTCGAATGTTGGTGCATTTAATGTTGTCCCAGAGGTCTCTGAGACTGTCCTCAGTTCTTTTCATTCTTTTCTCTTTTTTCTGCTCTGCAGCAGTTATTTCCACTATTTTATCTTCCAGGTCAGTTATCCGTTCTTCTGCCTCAGTTATTCTGCTATTGATCCCATCTAGAGTATTTTTCATTTCATTTATTGTGTTGTTCATTGTTGCTTGTTTCCTCTTTAGTTCTTCTAGGTCCTCATTAAATGTTTCTTGCATTTTGTCTATTCTATTTCCAAGATATTGGATCATCTTTACTATCATTATTCTGAATTCTTTTTCAGGTAGACTGCCTATTTCCTCTTCATTTGTTAGGTCTGGTGGGTTTTTATCTTGCTCCTTCATCTGCAGTGTGTTTTTCTGTCTTTTCATTTTGCTTATCTTACTGTGTTTGGGGTCTCCTTTTTGCAGGCTGCAGGTTCGTAGTTCCCATTGTTTTTGGTGTCTGTCCCCAGTGGCTACGTTTGGTTCAGTGGCTTGTGTAGGCTTTCTGGTGGAGGAGACTAGTGCCTGTGTTCTGGTGGATGAGGCTGGATCTTGTCTTTTGGTGGGCAGGTTCACGTCTGCTGGTGTGTTTTGGGGTGTCTGTGGACTTATTATGATTTTAGGCAGCCTCTCTGCTAATGGGTGGGGTTGTGTTCCTGTTCTTCTAGTTGTTTGGCATAGGGTGTCCAGCTCTGTAGCTTGCTGGTCATTGAGTGAAGCTGGGTGCTGGTGTTGAGATGGAGATCTCTGGGAGATATTCGCCGTTTGATATTATGTGGAGCTGGGAGGTCTCTTGTGGACCAGTGTCCTGAAGTTGGCTCTCCCACCTCAGAGGCACAGCACTGACTCCTGGCTGCAGCACCAAGAGCCTTTCATCCACACGGCTCAGAATAAAAAGGAGAAAAAGTAGAGAGAAAGAATTAGTAGAAGTAGGAAGAAAGAAAGAAAGAAAGAAAGAAAGAAAGAAAGAAAGAAGGAAAGAAAGGAGGGAGGGAGGGACAGTGGGAGGAACGAAGAAAGCAAGGAAGGAGGGAAGGAAGGAAAAAAGAAAGAAAGAAAGAAGATAAATTAAAATAAAATAAAGTAAAATATAATAAAGTTTTTAAATTAAAAATAATTATCAAGAAAAAAATTTTAAAAAAATGGACAGATAGAACCTTAGGACAAATGGTGGAAACAAAGCTATACAGACAAAATCTCACACAGAAGCATACACATACACACTCACAAAAAGAGGAAAAGGGGAAAAAAATCATAAATCTTGCTCTCAAAGTCCACCTCCTCAATTTGGGATGATTCGTTCTCTATTCAGGTATTCCACAGATGCAGGTACATCAAGTTGATTGTGGAGATTTAATCCGCTGCTCCTGAGGCTGCTGGGAGAGATTTCCCTTTCTCTTCTTTGTTCGCACAGCTGGCGGGGTTCAGCTTTGGATTTGGCCCCGCCTCTGCGTGTAGGTCGCCGGAGGGCGTCTGTTCTTCGCTCAGACAGGACTAGGTTAAAGGAGCAGCTGATTCGGGGGTTCTCGCTCACTCAGGCTGGGCGGAGGGAGGGGTACGGATGTGGGGCGAGCCTGCACAGCAGAGGCCGGCGTGACGTTGCAGCAGCCTGAGGCACGCCGTGCGTTCTCCCGGGTAAGTTGTCCCTGGATCCCGGGACCCTGGCAGTGGTGGGCTGCACAGGCTCCCAGGAGGGGAGGTGTGAATAGTGACCTGTGCTCACACACAGGCTTCTTGGTGGCGGCAGCAGCAGCCTTAGCGTCTCTTGCCCGCCTCTGGGGTCTGCGCTTTTAGCCGCGGCTCGCGCCGGTCTCTGGAGCTCCTTTACGCAGGGTTCTTAATCCCCTCTCCTCGCGCCCCAGGAAACAAAGAGGGAAGAAAAAGTCTCTTGCCTCTTCGGCAGGTCCAGACTTTTCCCCGCACTCCCTCCCAGCTAGACGTGGTGCACTAACCCTCTGCAGGCTGTGTTCACACAGCCAACCCCAGTCCTCTCCCTGTGCTCCGACCGAAGCCCGAGCCGCAGCTCCCAGATCCGCCCGCCCCGGCCGGGGAGCAGACAAGCCTCTCGGGCTGGTGAATGCTGGTCGGCCCTGATCCTCTATGCGGGAATCTCGCCGCTTTGCACTCCGCATCCCTGTTGCTGTGCTCTCCTCCGCGGCGCCGAAGCTTTCCCCCTCCGCCACCCGCAGTCTCCGCCCGTGAAGGGGCTTCCTAGTGTGTGGAAACGTTTCCTCCTTCACAGCTCCCTCCCACTGGTGCAGGGACCGTCCCTATTCTTTTGTCTCTGTTTATTCTTTTTTCTTTTGCCCTACCCAGGTACGTGGGGGAGTTTCTTGCCTTTTGGGAGGTCTGAGGTCTTCTGCCAGCGTTCAGTAGTTGTTCTGTAGGAGTTGTTGCACGTGTAGATGTATTTCTGATGTATCTGTGGGGAGGAAGGTGATCTCCGCGTCTTACTCTTCCGCCATCTTCCCCTCGTCCCCCCGCCAAATGCTTTTCTTCTTCCCCTTTCTCTCTTCCTCCTTCTCCTCCTATTCTCATTAATGTATAATATAGGAAGGCTTGTCACTTTCCAAATTGTGTTCATGTAAGCATCTCAAGACAACTTGTGGACTTTTCTAGTTAAAATCATAGGAAATAACCTATTAAGCTACTGCTTCTCCAATCGATGGAAAAATACGTTTTGGTGATGCACTGTGTCATTCCAAGACAAATTAGAATATAATTTGAAGCAGTAAAGAAACTTCCCTTCCCAAAACTTAGTCACTGGTGTGCAAATCTGGTCAGAGGAGCAGACTAATTTTTAACAGTAACTTCACAAGCTTCCTGATGTCAGTTGCCTTTAAGAATGAGTGTGCAGCAGTTTTTTTCTGATCAATATTTTTTCTTATTTTAAAAATCATTATTGTTATCTCTGATAATAAAAGTAACACATGACTATAATAAAAATTACAAAGTGTATGCTATAAAACAGCAGAAGTCCCTATAACCCCAGAGACAAACACTGCTTGGTTTATACTTGTCCAGCTGTCTTTTTAGTGCATGCTATTATAGATCTTTATAGTATATATAAATTGATATAAGAACATACATAATGCTTTTTCACTTTTTCTTTTTTAAAAACCTTGGCTCTTAATTCTGGACATCTTTCTATGTCAAAACATATAGAGCTGCTTCTCTTTATGCCACCATAGTATCCCATTCTACAGAAGTATCACGATTGTTTAATCTGCTATTGACATGCACTTGGGTTGTTTCCAATCTTCCGAAATAGGAACAGTAATGAATAAAATTCTTGTACAATAATCTTTGTGCACATCTGCAAGTGTTTCTGCAAAAGGAATTCTAGAAGGGGAATTGCTGCATCAGGGACGATGCACATCTTACTTTGAACAGATACTGCCAAACTGTCTTCTAAAAGAATTGAGCTAACTTATACCCACCACCACTACTACATAAATGAGCCTGCCTTTTCCTCTCACACTTTTGCTAACACTTGTACTCCCAAACTTTCTTTTTTTACAATCTGATATCCATAACTGTGTATTAAGTTTCTGCTGAAACACAACATTTTTCTCTTTAGAATCACCCTCATTTCTACCAGAGACAGCCAAATTAAGACTAATTTATTTGCAAAATAAGTTTAGTCTCATTAAACTTGGCCTGATTATTTACATAAGTCCAGCAAGAATAGCAATTGACAATATAGGCTCTTGTGAATCTGCTTTGCTGGAACTTTTCATAAGGAAACTCCAGATCAAATATTTAAATGCCTCTCAGGGCCAGGAAGCCACGCCAAGAACTTGCCATCAGAGTTGCCTGTAAAAACCTATAGATTTGGGTGAATTCCTCTTTTCTTAAGGTTCCCCAAATATCCCGAGGTTGCTGCATCTGCCAGGAAGTAGTGTCCCTTACTCACCTGGTAAGGCTGCTGGAAACCCTGGCTGCAGGGTACCAGGCTCTTTTTCCAAGGGGCTTTTTGGCTCCATAAAGTCGATCTTAGTTCCTTAAAGCTGTCTGGTCATATCTGATTGTATACATATTCTCAAATATGACATTCCAGTCAAAGCCATGGTAATGTTTATAACCAGTGTTGCCAATTGTGTCCTGTTACAATGAGAACAGATTCTTAGTGAACTTATGCAAATAACTATATTGGCATGAAAGTAAGAATACTTACTAAGAGTTTCTAAATTCTGGAGGGATTAGGTAGGGAGGAAAAAATAAATGTTTCAATTCTTCCTACAAAGGTATAGTTCACCAAATTGCTGTAAGTCATAGTATAAGAGGAAAGGTTTCCTTATATCTGGAAAACAAAGATTTGTAAAAGCCAGCAATATTTCAGGCAAAAGTTTTAAAATTTATAATCATATTCATCAGTTCATTCAGTTCTGTGTAACTAATTCTTGTTGAACTTGATCTTCTGTTAACAGTTTTATGAAGCCATCAGGTTTTCCATTAGAGTTCTGTGATTTCTTACCCAGTTCCGTGATATAATCTGAACATTATCAGAAACCTGTATTTGTCAAAAAGTCCTTTTTATGAATCTTCTTGAAGCTGAAGCATTTTTGCAAAAGTATTAGATTAAAACAATAACCGTCTACAAATCACAAAAGAATTAAAATGACATGGTTGAATATCTGATTACAATGCAATTGACAAGGAAATTTGGTTATTTCTGTAACATACAGCATTTTAAGATAATATCTAGAATGTAACTGATAACATACTAGGACATATTCAAGTTTTAGGAATTTCATACAATTTTTAGAACACATATTAATAACATTTACCTATATAACCTAAGAAGGTTTATCATCTTTATTTGATAACACTTCCCATGTAATTTAGCATATAAAGCCCAATTAGTTTAATATCTCCTTTTATAAGGAGAGAAAAGAAATTTCTTGAGGTGTTCCAGGGGCTCTCTGGAAAACCTCCGAGTTATTTCCAGGTCAATAACACTTCATTTAGAATTTGATTTGGGGGAAGTTTATTGAAAATATCAAAAAGGTTTTAAAACACTTCGTCAAAAAGACCATAGGTCACTGTGAAATAAATAATTATCCACTTAACCAAAGTGACAATAAAAAATTTCAAAAGCAAATACAGAAAGTTACAACGGATTACTTAAAAGGTAAGGAAATTTTTACAATCTGTTTTCAAAAACAGATCAATAGTCCAAGAAAACTTTGTTCTCTCTCTAGAAAACCAGATTGTAGTTTTGCACAGCTTACCTTTGATGTTAAAATTCAATTACTTTCATTCCAATCTGAGCCAGTTTACCATATATAACTCTTTTCTCAAGGTTCCCTTTCTAAAAACCTTCTGTAACTCCCTTTCTTACATTCAGAGTGTCTTGTGCTCCCCCTAACCCCACCCCCACTCCTTTTTTAAATCCTCACTTTAGGACAAAAGTACTTTCTTTCCTCTTAACAAAATGCATTTCCATTCCTTATACTTTTTCCCCTTCCATATGAAGATGTTGTCCTTATTAACTGTAGTAGTTTTAATTAAATGTGTTAGTTAGAATTCTTAACCTTAGAAACATTAATTTCTAGTGAAAACTAAGAAGAAAGCCATTGTAAACTGTTTATCATACTAGTATTTTTTTGATTGCAAACTTATGAATACATATCATAATTTCTAAAAACATACATTTCCTCATAGCATAATTTTTTTTCAATGTGGTATAAGACATGTTTCTAACAAACCCGCCAAATCTTTAGTTTTTCTGCAATAAGAAGACAAAAGTAGGTAAGCTTAGACTTTAGCAATTAATGTTTCAGTATTTTATCTTATTTGGAAATGATCTATATGTTTAATGAATTTCCATCATGTAACTTAGCTTAGCAAAACTCTAAAGTTTTAAATCACTGAAATATTTGGAGAAACTTTTTTAAGTAGACATATGATAAAACATCATTATTCTTAAAGAGTTCACCTAAAAACTCTTATCCCTTTTACATTTATTTAATTTACTTATTCCCAACAGTTATGTTTAGATTACCCATGAAAACTTCATGAAACATTAGACAAAGTCAGCCATCATCCCAAGCTACTTTTCTTGCTGTCAAATTTTGTAACACAGATAACATGATCTTATTTGACTTTCAGTAAACCTAGGTACAATATTATTACACTTAATGTTGATAACTCTAAAGACATGTCTGTATTAAACCAACAAATTTAAACTAGCTTTAATACCAAATACTTTCCCAGATCACATGAAGCTGAAATTCATTTGGGTTAGTTCCTATTATATTTCTGAGAATTTAATTACACACTTAATTTTCTTTAAGCAACTAAATAGAGCTCTTTTACAAATTAATTTTGACAATACCATCCAAAGGTAGAAAATACCACACATATATAACACATGTATATAGACATGTACAAACACACAAACAGAATCAAACAGAGACTCCATAGTCCCATACTAAAATTTCAGCCATGAATCAGGTACAATAATATAAAACACACCAGTTACAAAAGAGGTTGGATTCAAATTGGGTTTCTGGCAGATTGAACAAGTCAATGTCACCTGTTTAGATGGCTAAACCCTTTTTACTAATATTTATGAAGACGCTTAAGATTTGCATTTGTCCGTGAAGAGTCAAGTTCCAAATGTCCTTTCCCCGTTTTGTTCTTTCTTTTGATAAGATTTACCGACCTGAAATTTGTATTTTAAAGAGATGGTCTAGGCCAGGTAGAACATTTACATCTCAAAAGCACAGGGAGAGAAATGCAAGTTCCTCCTAGGAGGACTTTTGTTCCCTTAAGGCCAGAATTATTTTTTGCAATATTTATAAGCCTCTTAAGATAAATAGGGGAGGTTTGGGGAGTGGTAAAAAGGATTGGTGGGCCTTGAATTATGTCTGGAGCCACACCTCTGATCCTGTGAAGACTAGATTTGCAAAACAAGGACAGCTGTTTTTAATTCCTCAAAGAATTGGGTGAGGGCTTCCCTGGTGGCGCAGTGGTTGAGAGTCCACCTGCCGATGCAGGGGACTCGGGTTCATAACCCCGGTCCAGGGAGATCCCACATGCCGCGGAGCGGCTGGGCCCGTGAGCCATGGCCGCTGAGCCTGCGCGTCCGGAGCCTGTGCTCCGCAACGGGAGAGGCCACAGCAGTGAGAGGCCCTAGCACCACAAAAAAAAAAAAAAAAAAGAATTGGGTGGCCACCTAAATGATATCAAAGGACTGACATACCCATCCACCTATGTTAGAATGTTTTTCTTTCCCTCTGGGTACATTTAGCTTAGGAAGGCCCAAAAAATTCCTATCAGGCTCTGAATATAAGCTATGGTCACTGGTAGCCTCCCATTTACAAAAATCCATTTACAAAAACTTTTGAGGATCTTCCCTGGGTTTAAGAAATTCTTTAACTATGGCCCTCAGTTTGGTCTTTGACCTGAAGATGATTGCCTATAACCTCAGATGGTCCCATTTCTGAAGGTAATTGTTTAACAGTCTCTCCAGAGTAGAAAGGCAATTTAAAGAGAGAATGAGTACTCAAAGGAGGATAGAGGAGAGCAGTATTTATATCAGTCTTATAGTTTTAGGTACCTTTTGTATATTTAATATTTCATTAGCCTTTGACAACAAATCATTCAATAAAGCTATTTTGGAATTTTGAAGGCTTTGGGGGCTTTGCATACCAAATAGGTACAATTGTTTGGGGTAAAATCTCTCTAAAAATTTACCAATTTAGAATTTTTTCTAATTCAAAGGGTACATCGTCTGGCCATTGACGCATAGGAGCTTAATGGTGACTCAAACCAATAAGATACAAGAGGCATGCCTACAAGAGAGTGCAAAGGATGCAGCTCTTGCAAGATCCAGAAAGTCCACTCCCCAAAATAGTCTAAGAAAACAAAGACCTTTGTGGCATCATTAACAAAGCAACAACGGTTGAGATGCCAAAGGCCCCTTATGAACTGGGACCCCTTATAACAAATTTCCCTGAGAGCTGACAAAGAGATGCTTAGAATCCCAGTCTGTCTGACTGGCTGCCAATTGCACACCATTTGGGGTACCTTCAGGATGGCAGAGATCAGAGACAGTTTTCTCAATGGTCAGTAAGCCAAGCTATATACGGAACAAGATGAAAGAAAAACCTAATCAGACCAATGGTTTTCCTCCTTTATGACAAACGACACAAAGGGCAAAGACAACAAAAGAGACCATATGTGGGAGGAAACAGATCCACAAACAAAGAGCCCTCTGACAAACTTTAAACCAAGAGTCACCGAGTGCAAGAAATTAGCCCTACAAATATTTTCTCCAGCTAAATCTAATTTTTTTTAAAAAGAGAAAAGCTCTTACCACTTTCATTTCCAGTAGACCCTGTAGACAGACTGACATATGCAGTAAGAATTCTCACCTCCTGCTGGCTTTTGTCGGGTGTCCCAACGTCTCTTAGCTGCAGCAGCATTGGGGCAAGTAGGGTCCAGCCAGTAAAGTTGCATCCCATCCTGTTACCAACTGTTCAGGGAGGAAAAAAGTTTCTTCTACCCTTCTAGGCGTTTCTGGCAAGCCTAAGAATTAAATTGACGTACACAGATTAACAGGAGAAAGTCAACCAGAAATTTAATAACATGTATACATGGGAGAGACCCAGGAAAACTGAGTAACTCCTTCCCAAATTTTAAAGCTTTATCAATCTGATAAACATGTCTTGTTTAAATTTCTCACACTTGGATTTATTGCCATATAACATAAAAAATATTACGTATGGAATCACTAATAATAAATCATTAAATAATAAACTTATAAATAAATAAAGCAGTAATGAAAAAAATTTAGCGTAGTACTTTATTATGCTTTCTCTGATTTCCTAAGCTTTCTCTAAGTTTCTTAGGCTTTCTCTAAGCTTAGGCACAAAAATTAAATCATTAAGTGAAAGTACAGATGACTAAAGTGGCAGTTACATATTGGAAGCAGCATGAGCCCACTTCAGTTTCCCAAACTTAGGAGCTTCCAGAATTGAGGCTGTGCTCTGGGTCCTGCCACCTTCTGAGCACCCACTCACACCCACGAGCCCACACATCTGGATACCATCTACAGCCGGAGGACCACACACAGAGAGGAAGGCTGGGCAAGGTGGCTAACAGCACATCTCAACAAGAGCGTGAAGGGAAAATGTCTCCATGATTCCTTCCTTCAAATTCAAACAGAACCCCAAGTTCAATATCTGTTCTTTCTATCAGTGGACATGGCTGATCTTTAAAATGTGATTGGCTAGAAATGTTGCCAAAATCTAGGCTCTCTGTGCACCGATGCCAAACAGAAATACGGAGACAGAGTTATGGAGGAGGAAAAAAGAGTGGCTTTATTTCTTTGCCAGGCAAAGAGAACACAGTAGGCTAGCTCCTCAAGAACTGTACCCCACTCCCTGGGGAATAGGGAGAGGTTATATAGTCAGGACTTGTTGTCAGAGTTATGTGATATAAGGATCAAAGTTTCTTCTTCTGCAAAGTTTCAAAAGGGTGGGGTTGCTGACAAGATTAGGGTGCGTGCAGGGTCACAGGTGGGTGGGTCTCCTAACTGATGAGCTTCTCTGGTCCCTTTAATCTCGCCTCAGATGGTTTTGTGGCTGCTCCTCCCTTGATTAGCAACTGTTCGAATCTGCCCTTTGGAACTCAGGGAAGGTCATGGAGGTTGGAGTCTTGCCTACAAGAAGTGGGGGACAAAAAGGCCTCTGTGCCCAGGAGCCCCACAGGACCCTGCTTGGCATCAGAAGGGCAAATGAAAAAAGATTCTCTCCTCTACAGAACCAATGCTGCTTATTCTTGGTTGGCAGCATCGTTGCCTTGGAAATGGGGGTTCCCTCTGAAAGGGGTCTATGTGTTTGTTCTCTAGTGTTTTTCCCTAATTGAGAAAGAAGTGCATGAACAAGGTAAAATAAAATCAAACAGTATGAGAAGACCTGTTGGAAAGTAAGCTTCTCTCTTGGTCCAGCCCTCCAGTCTTGCTACACCTGCTAATGATTTCCGGTGTATCCTTCTAGCAATTTTCCCTGCACACACACCTGTCAATTTTGGACATAAATGAAAGCATACCATGCACACTGTTGTGACCCTTGCTTTTTTTTTTCCAGCTAACTTATTGTGTGGATTGTTCCAAATCTTCATGTAGGATGTACCTCATTCTTCTTAATATCTGCACAGTGTCCTGTGGTAGCTCTGCTATGGTTTATTTCGCCAGTGCTCTGCTGAAGGGGACTGAGGTTGAATCCATCGCTGGATATGATATGACACATAGCCCTTTGTACACACATGCTAGTATATGCACAGGATCTACTCCTAAAATGGAATTGCTATGTCATAGGATTTTTCCATTTTTAACTTAGCTAGATATTCCCAAATTGCTTTCCAAAGAAGTTTTCCCATTTCATGCTTCTCCCAACAGCGTGTAGAGGGGCTTTTCTTCATTCTCTCAAAAGAAGTTCTTTAAAGATTAGCAATCCCACATATAGTACACAAAATAAAACCATCCTAAGGAAATGGATTTCTTAATGAAAGATCCAAATTACACGAATTGGAAATTGTCAGGACCCCTTGAAGGGGTCAAATCGGGTCCATTGATATGTCTCCCTTTGTGATGACATTATTTGTCTCCATTTACTCTGAGCTCTTTGGGAACCACACCAGTTCTACAATTTTACACAGAAAATTTCACTGAAAAGTCTGCAAATTTATCACTGTCTCTGAAGGAGGTGACTGTCCCCAACACCTCTTAAGTGTATCCTGAAACAACTTTTGGACACATTCTCCCATTCCGAAGCTGGAGCTTGTCCCCTAACCCCCAAGTTACTATCAGAATCATTCTCTATTGCCCCTAAATGTCCTCTGCTCTAACTGAGCCACTGACTGCCCAAGGAGAAAATGACCACATTCACTGTCGTTCATAATAATGCTGCCTTCAGATTATGTGGACCTTCTCCACCGAAGTGCTCATAACATTTAAATATATGCTATCTTGTTTATGTCCACATTCTGTCACCGGGGTGGGGGAAGGTACTGCTGAAACTCTGCGGAGATACGAGAGAGGTTATCTTGTTCTCCTCTGCAGCAGCTGTGAAAATGAGATCCTGGGCCAAGGTCCCAGGATAAATCAAGGTGGATCCAAGGAAACTAGGTGACAGAACTTAAAAGAAATCCATTAAGTGATATTTATTTCTTTAGTTTTGGATTTCCTCAGAATCTGTGGGTGACTTTTAAAACTGCAGAGTCCGGGGAGAAGTGGGGCACTGAGATGCCAGACCTCCTTCCATTGGGCATGAATGTGTTGGCAGATGATCCCATGCTTCCATCTGGCCCGCCGGAGGGGACAGGTGCCGGGACTCTTTTAACCTATGGATAAAAGGATAAGAAAGTGCTGTGAGGATAGTTAGGGAAGAAGAACAGGTGGAAATGGGAAGAACAAATTTGGCAGTTTCAAGCCTGCTGCCAGCTGAGCAGGTACATGATTGCAGTGTGTTAATCTTCAGAGGTAAATTTACATTAAGATTCGTCAGCGTTTACAAAGGTCAGTTCGAGTAGTGAGTGGCTGTTTGGATGAAAGAAACCCCACGGGTCTAAGAGGGACTGTGAATCTCGTCCAGGACCTAATTTGTTTGGGAAAGTAATATATACAGTGGGAGGCTTGGTTTTGAATTCTAGAGAGTACCAGGAAGGGACCTGCTGGCCGCTCTGAGCTCTCCAGCCCAGGAAACTGCAGACATCACTTGTCTTTTGGAAGGCCTCCACCAGCTCACCTGGATGTCCCAGGGCTGAGCCCAACCAGAGAATCCTCAGAGTCCCACTGTGTCCCCAAGGCCACCATCACCGAGTAGAACCCACCCTTGGCAGAAAGAAGAGACTCAGCCTGAAACAGCATGACATCTTCAGTACCACTCAAGGTGTTCTTTGAACTTCCCCGGGGCTTCCAGGAGAGGGCCAGAGACAGGGAAAGGGAGGAGGGAGGGAGTTAACAGTTATTACACCTACATTCTGTGCCTAGAAGCTGTGCTAGAAGCACACTTAGTATTCGTCAGTTCCCTAGTGGCAGGTACTAGTACAGACATTCTAAAAGGGGAAACTCGAGGATCAGAGAGGTTCAGCAGCTTGCCTGGAGTCACAGAGCCCTTCAGTGTCTTTGTGGACATCTGTTGATTTGGCCTGCCCTGCATCCCTTCCTCCTTAAGCAAAAGCACCATCTCTCCTAGGTTCAGATGGGACCAATCTCCCAACCCTCCCACCCAGGGGTGTACATATGACTCAGCCCTGGCCAATTAGCAACCTCATCGAGACCTTTGTTGAACCCCTTGGCAAAGACTCTCTTTCTTGTGCTAAGGATCAGGTGCGTGTAGAATTGCTGAGGAAGATTCTCCTTAGTGTGAGGCCAGTGGAGAGATCATCAGAGCCAGAAGGGAGAAAGAGACAGATTTCCAATGACATCTTTTGAGTACTTGGATGTTAACTGTGCCTGAAAGCAAAACATCCCCCTGGACTTTTCAGTTACTTGAGCCAATGAAGCCCTTGCTTATACTATTTTGATTAATGCAGTAAAAAGCTGGAATTTGATCCTAGTTTTGACTGACTCCAAAGCCACTACACAGAGCAGTTTCCCCCAAAGGCAGCACTTGCTGAGTCAGCATTTTCTTAAGGCCCTTTAGCATTCTTCAGGGTGGAGTACAAGTCCAGCGCAGCTGTGAGCTTCAGGAAACTTCTGATACTGGTCCATTGTTAAAGTCACCGCCCCCCGCAACAGACACACACTCACATGCACATATTCCTCTGGGGGGTGGTGGCTAGAAAATCTTCTCCTGGTATCTGTCACCAGTCATACTCTGTGGCCTTCGGTTTGCTACAAGCAACCCAAGCTGTGATGGTGTGGGCCCCTTGGAGGTGCCAGTTGAGATCTTGCTGGGACCCCAAGTGCTCTGGGGGGAAGGGAACACCAGCAATTGTCACAGTGTTCTTGGGAAAACATTGCTGGGAGATTGTCTTCATCTGTTTGGGCTGCCATAACAAAATATCATAGACCACACAGCTTAAACAACAGAAATTTATTTTCTCCCAGTTCTGGAGGCTGGGAAGTCCAAGATCAAGGTGCTGGCAAGGTAGGTTTCATTCTGAGCCCTCTTTTCTTGGCTTGTACGTGATGCCATCTCACTGTGTGCTCATATGGTCTTGTCTTGCGTGTTCGGGGCATGGGGATGTGCATGCACGGCAGAGAGGGGAGTGTAGCTGGGGTGAGAGGAGTGGGGAGAGTGGTTTCTGATGGTGTATTTTCTTACAAGGACACTAATCCTATTGGATCAGGGCCCTACCCTTATGACCTCATTTGACTTTAATTACTTATGTAAATTATTTCCAAATATAGTCATGTTGGGGTTAAGGCTTCCGCCTATGAGTTTGCGGAGAAGACAAAAACATTCAGTCTATAACAAAGGTGAACTGGAGGCTTTCAGGCCAAGGAGATGTGGAGAAAATGCAGAACAGAATATTCAGGAGAACTTGCAGGCAGGCAGTTGGTGTCACTTCCCAGGGCCCAGACTTGGGCACTTGGCAATGCTCGGGATGGGTACCTTCTGGATCCGAGCTTCTCTGCTGTCTCATTACAGGACAAAATGTTGGCTTTTCTTTTCTCGTTTTGGTGGCAATACATGTCGGGGCTTGCTGGTTTCAAGATAAATCCACATCTTAAGGTTGTGGTATCCCACCTGGGAAAACTAAATTAGTTAACTGAAAATGAAAAATAGGAAAATTAAACCGGCAAATTCTCCAAACATATTGGGCCAATTTAAAACCCAGGTTAACACTGATTTATTGTTTTAATAAGATTCCTGTGTAAGGAAAAATGACTGGTCTACAACATAACTAAGTACAGGGGCATGTGTTCATTTGTCTGCAATATACAGGAGCAACAGGGCAAATGACTCCTCAAGCTTTATGCATTTTTTTAAAATTTTTAAAACCACTGGGCCATAAAGCATTTTTAACCTAAGACTAATGTCCACAGAATAATGTATATGACAGTGAATATTCTGAGTTTGCTCTTCACTGAAACTGATGGGGGTCTGGGAAAGCACTGGCCCACAGCTCTCCAGCCAGGACAGTCCCATGGCCGAAAGAGAAGACGCCAAGTGGAGACACAGCTGGACCTGCCCACACCCTCAATACTAGCGCAAGCCAAGGCCATCCTGCTGTCACAAAGCTGTCACTGTAGCACTGAGGCTTCAGGAGACAGTGGCACTCGTTCCTCTTCAATGAGTCAAGTCCACCGCATGGTCCATCTCAGGTTCAGAGAGCTTGACCAGCTCACCTTGGTCTCCCTGGCCGCCCATAATGCAGTGCTACGGTCGAGGGCTCTGGGCCCTCTCACCGTACTCAGGAAGAGGCGGTTGCAGGAAGCTGTGTGCACTTCCATCTGACAACATGTCCAGAGGGCAAGTGCCCAAAAGTCACAGCCAAAGTCCAGACGTTCCACGGCTAACCCACAGCCTCGAAAATCACATGGTCATCTCTGACTCTACCACAAAGGCCAGAGACATAAGGACCATTTCTAGGGCCTTGCAAAGGTGGGCAGAGCCAAGCATCCAGGTCCCTGGTTGCTCAGGAAATAACCTCTTAGGAAGTAACAGGCTCTCTCAAGAAGCCATGGAGCATAAAATGGATTTAACTGTGTTCCCAGTGTTTCATTTCTTGAGCTGATCAGTGGATACCTGGGCATTTCTTGTATTTTTCCTCATCCTCTTTTTTTTTTAACATCTTAAATATTGTAGAATACAATATTTAAAATTTAAAAATAAAATTATATTAAGAAAAGAAGGCATTGAGGCAAGAAGTAGGAATATTTTTTGAAACTCAATATGTTTAAGGAATTTGAGGGGTAACTAAAGAATTGTGTTTCATAAGAAGTTCGGATAAGATACGTCCCATCTAGCACCAACAATGTTTTAAATCTTTGCCCGGGGAAAAGAAATAAAGTACATCAGCTATTGAGTCAAACCTTAAAATATTAGCCATAGACTATTCTGCTCCTTGTTTGGACCCAACAGAATGGAAAAATGACAACTTCCATCTTTTTACATGCATTTCATCCTTACAAAGCTCATTTTTCATTTATGTAGTTCCACACACAGCCCCAGAAAGTAGATGATGGCCTTTTGTCTTTTCACTATGGAGGATGAAAGTTGGACACATCACATGAGGAGGCTGAGCACACCCTGGGAAGGAGAAAGAGGGCTGGACTCAGAAACAAAGGTCGTTTGCTCCATAACCCCTCAGTCCTCACCAAAGGCATTTTATTCCATAAACCTTCAATCAAGGTCGAAGGCTTTACTCTCGCCCCACCATTTAGCAATCTGGTGTGTATCAGGTGTTAGATAACGTTAATTGGAAACAGACATTTATCATTACTGATTTATATTTGATGAGTATTTATAACACTGCATTAACAACAAACAGTAGCAGACAAAAAGGCTGAGGAGTAACGGGGGTTGGAAAGGTTTCATGAAAGGATGGAATCTCTATCATGAGGCTCTCTATCACTGGCTCATACTAACAAGTCCATGAAATTGATTTCCATGGAAAAAATTTAGCTGAAAACCCAAGGAATTATTTCAGAATTACTGCAACTGTTATCTTTCGGGGAATGTCTGTGCGTATGTATGTGCCTACGCATAACTATGTATGTGTTTGTTTATTTTTGGTTATGTCGCGTCTTAGTTGTGGCACGCGGGATCTTTGTTGTGGCACACGGGCTTCTCTCTAGTTGTGGCGTGCGGGTTTCTCTCGCTCGTTGTGGCGCGAGGACTCCAGAGCGAGTGGGCTCTGTAGTTTGTGTCACGCGGGCTTGTTAGATGTGGCAAGTGGGCTTAGTTCCCCCGACGGCATGTGGGATCTTTGTTCCCCAACCAGGGATCGAACTCACGTGCCCTGCATTGGAAGGAGGATTCTTTACCACTGGACCACCAGGGAAGTCCCATATGTATGTGTTTTTAACTGAACTGTTTCTTGCTTTTGATAATAAGGAGGCCTAAGTAAAAAAAGCTTTGCTATATGCAGTAAGCACGTAATTCAAATAAGTTAAATGGGGCTTCGTTCATTGCTCCATTAAAAGTGATAACTTCAGTGTGATTAGGCTGATTAATGAATTACTGGTTGAGTTGATCAATGGCAATAAAACGAATACGGTTATATAAGAGGAATTGGCTGGGGGTGGGGTGGTTAAAAAGAATACAGTAGGGGCTTCCCTGGTGGCGCAGTGGTTGAGAGTCTGCCTGCCAATGCAGGGGACACGGGTTCAAGCCCTGGTCTGGGAGGATCCCACATGCCGCGGAGCAGCTAGGCCCGTGAGCCACAACTGCTGAGCCTGCGCGTCTGGAGCCTGTGCTCCGCAACGAGAGAGGCCGCGACAGTGAGAGGCCTGCGCACTGTGATGAAGAGTGGCCCCCGCTCACCGCAACTAGAGAAAGCCCTCGCACAGAAACGAAGACCCAACACAGCCAAAAACAAACAAACAAACAAATAAATAAATAAAAGAATACAGTGGACCTATCTGATAAAATGTACAGGCCTAACGCCCACCTGGAGAACAGTATCCCCAAACAGTTTACAAGAAAACCTTCAAAGCCGTAGTGTGATGTGGTGGGAAGGAAGGCAGTCAGCTGAGGCATCAGGTCAGTTTGGGTGGAATCTGGATCTCCGTTTTACTAGATGTGTGGCCTTGGGCGCCAAGCTCCTCCTCTGAAAATGGGAATAATAGATCCCCACCTGGGTAGTGGTTGTGAGGGGAAGTGAAACGACGGGTGGAAAACTCCAAGCCCAGGGGCTGGCACATAGCAGGCACTCAACACAGAGTGATTTCCCTCTCCGCCTCAGGAAAAGATGCTTGTATCTAGAAGAACGAGTCTAGGTTTGAATTCCCTATAGGTACAGTGAGCGAGAACGAAGAAATGGGATTCTATCAATCGTTTCTCTCCACGGCTTCAAAACCCTAATGAGAGCTGTTTATTACTGACTTAAACAGCCGATATGCGGGGTACAGCCTTTTCAGGAGTGAAGTATGGAAAGGCTTTCTCACCAGTTACGGAGCTGCCTCTGAATCAAGTCCCTGCACAGCCGTCCCAACCACCTTGGAAAGCGTGACCTTCCCTTGATCCAGCAACCAAAGGGTTTAATGCCTGCTCATTAGGGTGGGAGGTGAGAGGGGGCTGCTTTGCTGCTTCAGAACCTTCTGGGGGATCTTAATTCCCCGAACCCGTGGCCTTGCAGTGGAAGCGCACAGAGTCTCAACCGCTGGCCTGCCAGGGAAGTCCCAGAACCTTCTTTTTTTTTTTTTTTTTTTTTTTTTTTTGCGGTACGCGGGCCTCTCACTGTTGCGGCCTCTCCCGTTGCGGAGCACAGGCTCCGGACGCGCAGGCTCGGCGGCCATGGCTCACGGGCCCAGCCGCTCCGCGGCATCGGCAGGCGGACTCTCAACCACTGCGCCACCAGGAAAGCCCCCAGAACCTTCTTAACATCTCGGCTTCGTTGTCCATTCTGATACACCAGAATGTCTCACCACGTCCTACTGGTTTCTAAATATTTTTTCGCTCTAGTTTCTAACCAGTTCTCTCTTCATTCGCCTCTTCTTTGGTTCCCAACATATTTGCAGGATAACAGAGAACTGGCAGTCACTCTCCCCTGGGGAGGTCCCTTTTGTGGACTAGAGCTGGCTGTCCTGGCTGCTGTCTCATCTACTTGGATAGTTTCTCTTCTTAGCTCCAGCTGCTGCGGAGGTCACTTTTCCTTGTAAGATTTGTAATATAAACCGAAACGGTGTAACTGGAGTCCGAGCCTACGGGGTAGCTTTGTCTGAAGGATTCTGAACCATGAAAGGAGGGATCTCAACAATGTGGTTTCCTGTGGGTGGGCCTGCTCTGAACTGCCATCTCGCCGGCCATCCCCCTTGCTCCACTCCCCCAGGGCACATACATCCTTGGAGAGAGCTGACGGGGCAGCTCCCAGACCCGGCCCCCATACACACAAACTGGGCAAGTCTGGTCCCATTTCGCTCCAGTGGGGCCCCCTCCTGGGAGCCACCCTCTCTCTAGGGAGCCGAGTTATTGTCAAGATCCCATGTATCCACATTCACAAGGAGCACCATCTTTATTCTTTCCATTAATATTAAACAGCACATGCTTTTTGTACTGGCTGCTGCCGCAGACTCTGCCCTGGCTGGGTTTTAAATGTTATTAGATACTGTTGTGATTAATAAAACACACATTTATCCAAAACTTACTGCACTCAGATGCTTTCGGTGACATATTTTAAAGAGCAACTGTTACTAAAAGTACAACTACGGTACTATCCTGTGGGAAGGCTGTAAAATTTGACATTAACAAGAGGTTCTCATCCTAGAAAAGTTGAACAGTATTGTCGTAGCTCATTATGGAGATGAGAGGAAGGTAGAGAAGTTAATGATTAGCCTATTAGTAAAGAGACGTAAGAATATCAACTCACCACTCTCCTGCCTGGGAGGCCACCGTTCTAGCCAGTGGGGTCTTCCTTGTTCTCCGTAACTGCAGAATCAAGAGGAAGATTAGGGTAATTCCAGAAACTCAAACCTCAGGAAAGCGTGCCCACATCTAAATGGGACTTTTACAAGCAAGACCAGTGGTGTCTGCTGAATACATGTATGTCATCACCTCTGGGAGCGTGGAGATCTCAGGCAGCTGCGGCCAACGTGGTTAGAAGTGCATCTTCTCTTCCCTCCCTCCTCAGTGCCCTGACCCCCTGTTCCTCCCTCCTCTGGCTGGTCTTCAGAAGAGTGTTGGCAGGTAGCACTAAGCTGGGACGGCTGCCAGGTTTCTAGATGGAGGAGCTGAGCTGCAGTTGTGTTGGCAGAGAAAGGCATGGAAGAGCCAGGGTAAATGAATTAAGTCCTGATTCTCCACAGGAGCTCCAGGACATTTCTAACACACGGGGGCAGCTGCTGGCCACACTGCATCAGCTGGTACCAGCAAGTGCTGCAGACAGATGGAAACACTGCAACGGTGACCAAAATGAAAAAGAATCACCACGCTAGAGCAATGCAGGGAGGGGTAGACCTTGTTTTAAACACAACCTCAACACAAATGATTTTTTAAAATAATCTCCTTTTTCTTATTATTTGCTGCTGATGGTGTAGTACATCTTCAGTTAAGCCACACTAGTTCAAGCAACCGTCTCACACCCTCTCTCTCCTCTAAGCCCAGACTGGCAGTATTTTTAGGGAGTGGCCAGTTTCCAAGGGCAATATGCCAGGTCTCTACAGAATTAAATAAAATAGAGAAGGGAAGACGACCAACGTAGGTAGTCATGTCTGCGTCTCAGATCCAAAAACACATTACTCTTTCCTCAAGAAATTAGATGAGCCATGACTAAGCAATGGAGTGGTGGAGGGTCGTCTAGAATAACCTTAGCCAACCTTTAAAACTTCCCTCAGGAGTTAATTTCTGACATAAAGTGGATGAAAATATTTAACAAAGAATATGTTAAATGGTTTAGGCTTCAATACCTTGTGGCAACAGAATGAGGCCCTACCACCACCAAAATGTCCCCGTCCTACAACCCAGAACCTGTACATGTGTTGCCTTACTTGGCAAAAGTGTCTTTGTGATTAGGGATCTCGAGATGGGAAGATGCTCCTGGATCATCGGGGTGGGCCTGATCGAATCACAAAGTGCTTGTATGTGAAAAAGTGAGACAGGACAGTCAGGGTCAGTGATAGGATGTGGGAAAGACTGGACTGGCCATTGCTGGCTCTGAAGATGGAAGGGGGTCATAAGCCAAGGAATACAGGCAATTTCTAGAATCTGGAAAAGGCAAGAAAACAGATTCTCTTCTAGAGTCTCCAAAAAGGAACACAGCCTTACTGATACCTTGACTTTGGCCCCGTGAGAGTGAAAGATAAATAAATGTGTTATAAATAATAATAAACGTATATTGTTTTAAGCCACTAAGCTAGTGGTCATTTGTTACAGCAGCAATAAGAATCCAATACAATCACAATCAAATAACGTTAGAGACTAGATAAAAAGTTCTGTATTTCATTTAGAATAAAAGACAGTCTATTCCATTTAGAATAGATCCTCTGGCAATATTTAGTTACTAAAGAAATCTATATGAAATATCTCAACTTTCATAAGATGCTATTTTCTTAGTTCCTCTTCTCAACAGGAGGTGAGTATCAAACTTTAATTACATTTTTAGCTGGGTAATATGGAAAAAGGGATTTTCACAAAACCTAAGGCACACAAAAAGTAGATCACAGACAGAAATGGACCCTGAGGTCTCACATGGGTCACTGCTGGGAGAGTTTAACTCCTCTGCCTCACTAGTTTTGGAAATAAGCAAATGTTCAGATAAAACTTATTTTCTACACCCCCAAATTCGGAAATACATTAGAGATTCAGCCTTCAGAAGTGGTTAGTACATCAGTTAAGATCCAAAATTTTACTGGCAGAAGATGAAGGCATGAAACTTCTCCAAATTTATAGCTTTCACGAGAGGAAAAGGATTAAAGATGCCGCTTACTTGAATTGTTCAGGTTAAGCTACTGTGTCCCAAGGTGCATTTCAGTGACCTTTTTTTGGGCCAGGTGTGCATTTCATGCAAAGTGATCTCTGATTTCGAAAGGTTTTGGAGTGGGCAAACAATGTATCTGTTATTGGCCTCACGTCCTAACAACCCAATCTGTGCCTAACTATGGGAAGATACAAACCTGAGTCAGATCGCAGGGGAGCATGTTTTCCTAGTTCTATCCCTATTCTAATGCCTTAGCAAGTCAATGTGGTCAGCTGCAAGTAATCCCAGGCCCCCAGTGGTGCCCTGCAATGGTTGGAGGAGTAAAAATATGCTGGAATTGGTAGGGGTCAGGACCAGGGGAATGATACAGCTATAACGCTGGCCTCAGGAAGAGAATCAGCCACCTAAATGTAATGAGCTGGGGACATGGGAAGCTTCCCGCCTCCGCCCACCCCACCCCCACAAGGATGGTATTGCTATTCAAGTATTCTAACCAGTGGACAATGTCTCTGGATGGACAGAATATCCAGTAGAACATGGGTAATAGCAGTGCCTTCTAAGAAGTGATGGAGTCCCTGTGGATGGGAGCAGAGCAACTTCAAGCTGGGGTGGAAGGGAGGTGGGTGTGTGAAAAAACAGTATATACAGCTCTGCAGGGAGGAAGCATTCAGCAGACAGCCATGGAGTTGAACTAAGGGGCTGGTTTGTGGCAGCTCCTGGCTACGGAGGAAAGAGATGTTCACAAAGCAGGGCGAGAGCTCCTTGCTACACAGAATACGCACAAAGGGAGTTACTTCCGAACATTGCAGCAACTCCTCGAGAAGCAACTACCAAGCTTAAGAACCTAATTCTAAATCTTGTGCATGATGGGTGTGGGACCCTGAATAAACCTCCCAGCTTATACAGATTAGTTTAGCAACTGGTTCTGGCTGGAACTTCCTGTTGAAAATCCTCAGACCTTTCAGCTGGGCAGAGCTGGGGGTGGGGTGGGAGGGGCCTTTCTCACAATGTTGGCTTCGTCCAAGTGGATCATTACATTTTTTCAGTAGGAAGCTGCAAGAATTCGAATCTCACATCCCTTCTCCAATCTTAAAGCCCCTGAGTTCCTGTGACATGGACATTTCACTTTGCAATTCAATTAAGTGAGCCAGGAATGAAAAATGGAAAACGTTAAAACAAGTGACTGCCACAATTTAATTCTCAGGTTTGGCCCTGCATTTGCTTAGCTCGAAAACAGAGTCAGACAGCTCAAGAGAGATGCATCTGAGGAGACGGGAGTGAGGAAGGGAGGGCACAAAGGGAACTCTTTGAACTGAATCAGAGCAAATGAGTCGAAGTGCAGGAGTAAGAAAGGTCCAACAGAGAGGATGGAGCGTCGCTGTTCAGGGCTCTCTGAAGATGCCTAAGGAAACCAGCACACAGAGGGGGCCAGTAGTGACCCAAACACGAGGCCATGAAATATCCCAGCTCTTCTGAGACCTCAGGCAGCTGAGCCTCCTGGGAACAGCATGCGCTTCTGCAGACAAGGAGGGCAGGAGAGCAGGCGGAGAGCGAAGCGATCCACGCTGGGCGTTATGAGGGTGGAGAGAAGAGGTTTTGGTTCACCGGAGAGACTTTTAGGTTTCAGACCTGACACCTTCCTAAACACAAGGGTGGCTGATTGTACACTTTAGTGGGGCAGAAGTCCACCCCAGGGTTTCCCCGGGAGTCCCATTCCGTGCGGGCTCGTGGAAGGAGAACAGAAGAACATTTGCACAGAGCCTGGAAGTACTTCATGACTGATACGGCCGATCAGCAATCTTCTTGTTAACCTCAGATTGCTGCAGTTTCTTCAATTCTCTTTTCTCTTCCGTCTCATCACCCCTTAAGACAACCTTGACGTGCCAGGGGTGGAGAGTGGGGCAGAAGAAAGGGGGAGGTGGGTGCAGAGAAGACTCAGTGATCCCCTTTGTCGAGACTGCGAGTGGCCCTTGGGGCGCCCTTGGGCAAACGCTGATTGTAAACTTCAGGGCTAGAAAGGTCCCGTGCCTCACACAAGATTGGGCCACTGAATTATGAGGCGACAGGCTAAATAATAGCTCCTTTCTTTTTTTTTTTCAGGTTCCCTACTGGCTTAGCGTACGCTAGCCTGCCTGTCAGACTAAGAGCGGTACGGAGCTTTGTAAATGAAAATGGCAGTCACGGAAACGCGTCTGGCAATCGTCTCAGGTGGGGTCTCCAGGAAACAGAATTGCAGGTGGAGAGTGAATGCAGGCGATTTATTGGGAAGTACCATCCGTGGAGGAGCACAGAGGGCAGGATTGGTCAGTGGAAGAAGTTTGGCGACGTAGTCGTCTTAAAAGCCTCAGCTAATCCCACTCTGAGTTTTGGGGCTGGATGGCGCTGCAGAGTTGTCCTGAAATGGGGTGAGCAAGCCAGACTTTGATACTTCTGCATTGCCATTTAATGGTTGTGGATTCAGGGTCCACCCTGCTTCCTGGAGGATGGTACCACCCATCCTCACTGGGTATCCTCTCCCCCAGCTGGTCCCTCTTCCTCAGAGCTCCTTGTTCTCAATTTTCTTTATCTTTGTCCTTCCAGGCCCCTGACCAACCAGCCAAGCATTCACCACTGTCTGAGTCTATACATATGCTAACCTCAGATCGCTTCTTTCTACACAAAGCCGATAGGCAGGTGAATCACACAAAGCTCTGCCCCTTGTGAGGGTTTCCTGCTTAAGCCTTCATGCTGAGCTGATCAGTCCATGAAGCAAACTTGACTTTTCCTCTCCACTGTCAGGTGCTCATGGAGCTGAGGGAGAGGTCCCAGTATATGAGTGGATGACATGGGGACCTGGGCTACTTCCTTATGCAGCTTACCTCTGACCTCTGGCCCTGTTTGTGCCCCTTTCCAAATGCACCATTTCTACCTTTTTTAATTTTGGCCACACCACGTGGCTTGTGGGATCTTAGTTCTCTGACCAGGGATTGAACCTGGGCCCTTAGCAGTGAAAGCATGAAGTCCTAACCACTGGACTACCAGAGAATTCCCCCATTTCTACCTCATTTATGGCAGAGAGTGGAAGAGTTCACATAGTTCTGGGAAAAGACCATAAATGCATTTTCTTGTCTGTCCAAAGTGACTGTCCACTATTTCTGATCTTCCTTTCTGATCAAAATTTTAAAAAAAACACTCATTCATATTAGTAGCCACAGACCACATACCAAGGCCATGTTAATTTGTTGTAGCAAAAATGGTACATGTGGCATAACATCTGCAATTGGGGCTACTATTTGGTTAAGTTTGCAGCAGTTCACTCTCACTCTTCAAGATCTGTCTGGCTTTTGTAGGGGACAGACTGGTTAATTAACGGGGATATGATGGGGACCCCTCCCCATCCCCTGTATCCTTTAGGTCTTTAAGGATGGCACTAATCTTTGTCATTCCCGCTTGGTTGTGAAGTTGTTTTTTACGTACTATCTTGGCCAGTGGGGAAAGGGGACTGTTTCTGTTTGGCCTTCCTCCCAGTGATTGCCCTTACCTCACAGCTAAGAAGCTAACGTGGGTGTCTGCCAACTACCGATGATTCCTGTTCCAATTCCACATTCCGGGTCTGGGGAAGAGACCGCCTAGTGTGTCTGTGCACCCAGTGGACTCACTGAGAATTGGACCTGACCGGGACCTCATTTATCACCCAGACTCCATGTCTACCCTCGAACAGGGGGCCTAGAGGACACCTCCATTCCCTAGGGCATCCAGATCAGCTTGGACCCTGTGTCCAACAGTGTCTGCGATGTTGGGGGTCTTCCCTTTTGCCCAGTGTGTGAGTACCCAAGCTCTGGAGGCGGCATATTCCGAGAACTTTCTGGCCTTACAGAGAATATCCACTCCAGTGTGCCTGCTTCTCTGAGTCCTTGGTCCTGCCTTCTGCCATCTTCCATGGCACGTCTGGCATTTCCTTCATATAGTGTGAGCCGTTGATTCCTCCGAGCTCCAAGAGCCATCCTAGAAGCATGTTAGACTGTTTCCCTGGGGTCCTTGTCAAGGTATTACACTCTCTGCCCACCGGCAGTGTTCCCATATCCATAACCTCTCCCTTGTCCAACTTTATTTTCTGCCCCCATGGACCCAGTATCTCAGGATCCGGTGCTATCAGCAGTGTCCCGACTCTTTTCCAGTCTATGTCAGCTAGGTACTGCAGCTCCTTCAGAGTCGAGCCCTTTTCCTTTTTAGCGACTCGGCACTTCCCCAGCCAAATTATGGTGTGACTCAACCCTCGTCATTTGTCTGTCGGTCAAGAGGAGAGCTGTGAATGGAGTTTGGGGAGAAGGAGTCTGTTGTCTTGCAAAGCAGAGAGCTCTGCACCATCTTCGGGCAGGGGAGGTGCAACTAGTCTTTAACATGCAGGAACGGGCCACATCTGTGAACCCAGAGGGTTCAGAAGAATCTGGGAATTCACAGTTTTTAGATACACCTATCCTATGTCTCAAGAAATTAGCACAGCAGACCTGTTGGGGCCAAGAACCCAACCTTCTCTGAAGCTCTGCTACTTTCATACCTAAGCCCTGGGCCTGTTCCTCAGCTTTTCTTCCCTCCAACTGCAGAGGCATCTCTATATGCTCTCACAGAGGCCCTCTGGCTTTCATACTTGAGTTCATAATTTTTCACTCTCAGTACCAATTGTTGCAAGTCTGGTTCTCAGGGAAGCCAAGTCCAAGACAGAGATTTGCCCATGGAAACTAGGAAGTGGAAGAGCTCTCAGGATCAACCTTTGTTGGGGAAGAAAGGAAGCAGAGGGAGAAGATGCACAGAGACCACGTCGCAACAAATACCTCAGCTGATCGGAGCTCTGGACCTGGCATGGCTCTGCAGGGTGGTCCCAAATTGGGATGAGGGCCCAGGCCTTTATGCCCTGCATCAAACAGTCACCCAGTACGGGCTGTCCCTGGGAAGGAAGCAAGGTGACCTTGAGCAGGGTCTTCAGCCCAGAGCAAGTCCCAGAAAAGGACTTAGCTGAGAGTAGGACTTACCCTCTGGCATGGAGGGTAGATGGGGGAACGAATGTTTGAGTCCTCCAGGGAGATCTGGGTGAGAATCGTGACTCCACCATACCAACCTACCTACTAACATAAAGTTTTAGAAATCTTAACTATACAACAAGCAATGACTTTCAGATCCTCAGGTAAAGCTTAGTGGTGAAATATGCCTCTGTCAATTACAGAGCACTTAGGTTTTCCAGGGGTCCCAAGTTTCAAAACAAACCAAGATTCTTTTTTCTTTTTAACCTAGACAACAAAAAGGAGTGCCTCTGACATTTGGAGTAGACAACCACATTGACGGTTCTGCCACTGGTTCTAGAATTTCAATCCTCTTTTCTACCCTGTCTTCTTTGCTGCTTGGAGCTAAAAGCCACACCCACTCTCTAAGCAACTCAAAAGGTTAACAGCCTCATGGAATATATACATGTGTTCCGGGGCCATGCTGAGCCATGCCTTGTGGTCCTGAGCTTCCCAGAGCATACGCTATTTGCACTGTGCTTGCAGAGAGCACACTGACGCCCCCCTGTCCAAAGAAGCAGTGTAACACGCATGGCCCATTCCTTAGCAAGGAAAAGCAGTTAAATTCTGTGCGCTGAAGACGCATTGGCCATAAACTCTGCAAGCCACGGAGGTTATTTCAGTTAGTAAATGATTAAAGTCTCTAATCTCTGGAGCGGTGATAAAGAACACCAGAGAAGAGGGCTGGGATTTTGATATTTGAGGAAGGTATAGAACGTCTCTCTTGAGACCATGCCAGAGGAAGCCCACCCCATCAAAGAACCACAGATAAGTAAGACATCATTAATAAATCAATGACAGGAAAATGAAAACGGAAGCAGATGAATCAGCTAGTGGATCAGGTCTGAGATGAAAAACAGCACATCTGTTGCTACCATCGGTGCATTAACAAATAAGTCTGCTGGATCAGACAGCCTTTCGGACTAATACTTGGAATAATGAAGCTTCAAGAGCGATTAAGGCATAAATCAATTTTTAAATGTATCTTGTACCTCCCACAAACAACAGGAGGCATATTTTTTCCTTGCTTTGAATTCTTTCTGGCAGGCATTGGGGAGGTGCAGGGATAAAAAACACTGCCTCGTTTTGGCTCTGCTGTGATGTACAGCACACAGCAAATTTAGCGTTTAGCCTCACACTTTGATTCTTACCAGCTGAAGGCACTGAGCTGTGCTTAATCAATACGTTAAATCCAAGCCAATGCATTTCAGCTCCAGCAAGATCCTCCAGCCCCCCTGTCCAGGACAGCTTGGTTCTCGCTCCTTTCCCTCTTCGTGGAGATATTGATTTACATTTTATTTTGTTTTTATTGAAGACTCCAGCAAAATTAACAATTGAGGTGGTGACGCGTTTTTCTCCTTTGAAGCATAATTTTTCCTTCATATCCAATGAAAAATGTTGCTTCTCCATGATGGTAAAATGGTCAGGTTTTAGGACATTAAGGATACACATGAGCAATTACTTTGATGAATTGTACATCCATGTCCAAAGCGGGGAGGAGTACTCTCCACATAATAATCTTTGATTTAGAGATGTTGGGATAAGGTGAGACTGAAGGGAGATGGCTTAGGTTGGGAAACCGGGAAGGTCCAGAAAGGACATAGGGCAACACAATCAAGAAAGGCAACTAAATTTATGTCCAAAACTTCTCTGAAAAGCAGAAAGCTGGCTAATAAATGAGTTTTTACTGAAGAATACAAATGGAGAGGGCACAGGAAGAACAAACGACAAAGAAAGAAAAGGTAAGAAATAAGATGATTAGAAATAGTGGGGGAGAACCCCAGATGAGGGAGAGGAAAACCAGGCCATGTTTCTTTTCAGAGCATGACCTTCACTCACATTACACCCCCAAATCAGCCAGAGGACAACAGGACCCCAAGGAAGTAAACTATCTTCCCTTCTTGCTCTTCCCCTGGAAACACAACAGTTCTTTCAGAAAACAAAGAGAAGCCAGGGGAGATACTGTTTTGTTCATCTTGACTGCCCTCAGGTCAGCAGATATGGTATTTTGAGTTTCGTTAGGACAGCCACCAGTACTCACGTTTCCTAAGAAGACTCCAAAATATTGTAGCAAGTGTAAACTTTTATACTGATTGAGTGGCAAGCAAACATAGCATCAAAGTTCATACAAATATTTCCAGATGTAAAGCACTAAGTTAGAAAGAGACTGTTTGAGCTTTTGAGCATAGGATCTGGCAGTATAAACTTTTCGTATTAGGTATTATCGACATATGATTAGAATACAAACCAGCTGAAAAATTCCACAGCCACCTGATAACTTCAAATGAGGATATCTGGAAAGTTTAGGGACCAATGATGTCCTGTAAACCAATTTCTCAAACTTTCGTGTGCCTACAAATACCTGGGGATCTTGCAAAATTGCAGCTATGCGGCTGCTTCTCGCTGCCTCACAGAGTTGTTGTAAGAATTAAATGAGATAGAACACATGCCGGTCCCTGGGACATGGTTCTAGTAATCTTTACTGATTGCTTACTCTGTGCCAGGTACTATGCCAAGCAGTTTACAAAAGTTAGGTCACTATTCCTATAGCCATGGCAGGTAATCAGCTATGGTTTGCACCCTGGTTTGCACTTACAAGTTTTTATAGCCAGTGTCTATCCCCATTGGCCCAGCATACATTCTGGTTGGTTGGTGTCTGTGATCATAGTGGTTAGCGTCACCACTGCTCTGAAGGCTCTGTGTGGTCGGGAGTGTTTTTCAAATGAGGAAACTGAGGCACAGACATACTGAGGACACTGCCCAAGTCCACACAGCTTGTAAGTAGACTAACTATTAATGTCATAACCTGTAGTAAAGGGCAGAGACTCTAAAAGTGAGATCTTTTAACTTGAAGTTTAATGTTTTATCCTTCAGGCCCCCAGGATCCTTCGTCACCAAGGAGTTAATAATGGAGTGAGGGTGATAAATTACATATAAACCTGGTTACCTGTCTACTGTACAAGGTCACGTTCCCAACTTTACCTGCCAAACACATGCACCTAAGGTGCTTATAGTTGCCCTTTCAGGTCTCCAGGACTTCAAGTTTTCCCTCATCTGAAGGCTGTTCCCTAGTTCCCAGTCTTCATCACTCTCTAATTCCTCTCTAATTCCTTTTCTTTCAAGGCTCAACTGAGGTGCCTCATCCCTCTAGAAGCCCCTCCTCTGAGCATTCTGAGTATATTGTGCATAGCTCTATCACAGCATTTCTCACGTAAATTCTAATTGCTGGCTTTCTGGTCTGCCTTCCTTTAGGCCTGAGAAATCTTCGATGGGCAAAGATGATATATTGCTCATCTGGGTGTACCCAACACTTAGGAAAGTGCACCTGACACATAACTGCTATTCAATAAGTGAGGGATGCAAACATGGTGCTATTTTCCGGGGAACACCAAGTCTTTCTGTTTGTTCAAAGGAGAGAGAGGTGAACTCAACTGATGGATGGAAGCTTCATGGAGGAGGTGGTCTGCATGTTAGGTCTTGAAGGATGGGGGAGACTGAAATAAGTAGAATTAGGGATAGAGGCAGGAAATCAGTCTAGACAGAAGGAACAGCTTGAGCAAAAGTGGGAATACAGAAAGGTTGAAGACAAAGCTTGTTTAGAGAACAGCAGGTAGACCATTTGGCCTGGAACTAGGGAATTTCACTGAGCAATGAATCCCAAATTCAAATGTTTCTTGGAACCAGGCTTGTAGCACAAGAACTAAATAAAGAAATCATGGTCCCATGCAGACAATAGGGAGGGGAAGGGACTGTGGCAAACTAGAAAACATGCCCTACTTAAAGGCAGGCGGCTGCTGTTCCACACCAAATGGTCATATGTAGACGTTTCAATTTTCCCAGATACCATGGAAATTCAGATGGTGTGTATGTGTGAAATACCCTGGGGATTTTTTTTTTTTACTTTTTATTTAAAAATAATTTTAGACTTACAGAAAAGCTGAAAAAATAGTACAGAGAGTTCACGTATACCTTTCACCCAGCTTTCCCTAATATTAATGACTTACAGACACATAATGATTTAAAACTAAAAAATTAAGATTTCTATCAGAGTACTAATTAAACTATAGTGCTTATTCAAATTTTACCAGTTTTTCTCCTAATGCCCTTTTTCTTTTTCTGTCCCAGAACCCAATGTTGCTTCTAGCGGTTGCATTTCTTTGGTCTCCTCTGACCTGGGACAGTTCCTCAGCTTTTCCTTGTCTTTCATTATCTTGACAGTTTGGATGATTACTGGCCAGTTATTTTGTAGAGTTTCTGTCAATTTGTTTGATGTTTTTTCATGGTTAAGGTGAGATGATGCATTTTTGGCCAAATACTACAGAAGCAATGCTGTGCCTTTTTTCAGTGCATCATAATAAGTGTACATGATGTCGATATGTCTCATTACTGGTGAGGTCCACTTTGATCATTTGGTAAAGGTGGTGTCTGCCTGTGTTTTTCCACGGGAAAGTTACCACCTTTTCCTCTTTCAGTGATAAATATTTGGGAGAGATACTCTGGGGGCTACATAAATGTCCCATTTCTTCTCAAACCTTTCTCCACTGATTTTAACATCCATCGGTGGATACTGCCTACAACAATGATTACTGTCATGTTTGCCTAATGGCGATTTTGTGTTTCCCTCATTCATTCTACTTTTATTAGTTAGAATATTTTTTAACATCTTTATTGGAGTATAATTGCTTTACAAAGGTGTGTTAGTTTCTGCTTTGTAACAAAGTGAATCTGTTATACGTATACATATGTTCCCATTATCTCTTCCCTCTTGTTTCTCCCTCCCTCCCACCCTTCCTATCCCACACCTCTAGGTGGTCACAAAACACCGAGCTGATCTCCCTGTGCTATGTGGCTGCTTCCCACTAGCTATCTATTTTACGTTTGGTAGTGTATATATGTCCATGCCACTCTCTCACTTTGTCACAGCTTACCCTTCCCCCTCCCCATATCCTCAAGTCCATGCTCTAGTAGGTCTGTGTCTTTATTCCCATCTTACCCCAGGTGCTTCATGACCTTTTTTTCCCCCCTTAGATTCCATATATATGTGTTAGCATACGGTATTTGTTTTTCTCTTTCTGACTTACTTCACTCTGTATGACAGACTCTAGGTCCATCCACCTCACTACAAATAACTCAATTTCGTTTCTTTTTATGGCTGAGTAATATTCCATTGTACATATGTGTCACATCTTTTCTATCCATTCATCTGTTGATGGACATTTAGGTTGCTTCCATTTCCTGGCGATTGTAAATAGAGCTGCAATGAACATTTTGGTACATGACTCTTTTTGAATTATGGTTTTCTCAGGGTATATGCCCAGTAGTGGGATTGCTGGGTCGTATGGTAGTTCTATTTGTAGTTTTTTAAGGAACCTCTATACTGTTCTCCATACTGACTGTAGCAATTTACATTCCCACAAACAGTGCAAGAGTGTTACCGTTTCACCACACCCTCTCCAGCATTTATTGTTTCTAGATGTTTTAATGATGGCCATTCTGACTGGTGTGAGATGATATCTCATTGTAGTTTTGGTTTGCATTTCTTTAATGATTAATGATGTTGAGCATTCTTTCATGTGTTTGTTGGCAATCTGTATATCTTCTTTGGAGAAATGTCTATTTAGGTCTACTGCCCATTTTTGGATTGGGTTGTTTGTTTTTTTGTTATTGAGCTGCATGAGCTGCTTGTAAATTTTGGAGATTAAACCTTTGTCAGCTGCTTCATTTGCAAATATTTTCTCCCATGCTAAGGGCTGTCTTTTGGTCTTGTTCATGGTTTCTTTTGCTGTGCAAAAGCTTTTAAGTTTCATTAGGCCCCATTTGTTTATTTTTGTTTTTATTTCCATTTCTCTAGGAGGTGGGTCAAAAAGGACCTTGTTGTGATTTATGTCATAGAGTGTTCTGCCTCTATGTTCTGCCTTAGTGTTTCCTCTAAGAGTTTGATAGTATCAGGCCTTATATTTAGGTCTTTAATCCATTTTGAGTTTATTTTTGTATATGGTGTTAGGGAGTGCTCTAATTTCATACTTTTACATGTAGCTGTCCAGTTTTCCCAGCACCACTTATTGAAGAGGCTGTCTTTTCTCCACTGTATATTCTTGCCTCCTTTGTCAAAGATAAGGTGACCATATATGCGTGGGTTTATCTCTGGGCTTTCTATCCTGTTCCACTGATCTATATTTCTGTTTTTGTGCCAGTACCATACTGTCTTGATTGCTGTAGCTTTGTAGTATAGTCTGAAGTCAGGGAGTCTGATTCCTCCAGCTCCATTTTTTGTTCTCAATATTGCTTTGGCTATTCGGGGGCTTTTGTGTTTCCATACAAATTGTGAAATTTTTTCCTCTAGTTCTGTGAAAACTGCCAGTGGTAGTTTGATAGGGATTGCATTGAATCTGTAGATTGCTTTGGGTAGTAGAGTCATTTTCACAATGTTGATTCTTCCAATGCAAGAACATGGTATATCTCTCCATCTATTTGTATCATCTTTAATTTCTTTCATCAGTATCTTATAATTTTCTGCATACCAGGTGTTTTGTCTCCTTAGGTAGGTTTATTCCTGGATATTTTATTCTTTTTGTTGCAATGGAAATGGGAGTGTTTTCTTAATTTCATTTTCAGATTTTTCATCATTAGTGTATAAGAATGCCAGAGATTTCTGTGCATTAATTTTGTATCCTGCAACTTTACCAAATTCATTGATTAGCTGTAGTAGTTTTCTGGTAGCATCTTTAGGATTCTCTATGTATAGTATCATGTCATCTGCAAACAGTGACAGCTTTACTACTTCTTTTCTGATTTGGATTCCTTTTATTTCTTTCTTCTCTGATTGATGTGGCTAGAACTTCCAAAACTATGTTGAATAAGAGTGGTGAGAGTGGGAAACCTTGTCTTGTTCCAGATCTTAGTGGAAATGGTTTCAGTTTTTCACCATTGAGGATGATGTTGGCTGTGGATTTGTCATATATAGCCTTTATTATGTTGAGGGTAGTTCCCTCTATGCCTACTTCCTGGAGGGTTTTTATCATAAATGGGTGTTGAATTTTGTCGAAAGCTTTCTCTGCATCTATTGAGATGATCATATGGTTTTTCTCCTTCAATTTGTTAATATCACATTGATAGATTTGTGTATATTGAAGAATCCTTGCATTCCTGGAATAAACCCCACTTGATCATGGTGTATCCTCCTTTCAATGTGCTGTTGGATTCTGTTTGCTGGTATTTTGTTGAGGATTTTTGCATCTATGTTCATCAGTGATATTGGCCTGTAGTTTTCTTTCTTTGTGACATCCTTGTCTGGTTTTCATATCAAGGTGATGGTGGCCTCGTGGAAGGAATTTGGGAGTGTTCCTCCCTCTGCTATATTTTGGAAGAGTTTGAGAAGGATAGGTGCTTAGCTCTTCTCTAATTGTTTGATAGAATTCACCTGTGGTGGCTCCTGGGCTTTTCTTTGTTGGAAGATTTTTAATCACAGTTTCAATTTCAGTGCTTGTGATTGGTCTCTTCATATTTTCTATTTCTTCCTGATTCAGTCTTGGCAGGTGGTGCATTTCTAAGAATTTGTCCATTTCTTCCAGGTTGTTCATTTTATTGGCATAGAGTTTCTTGTAGTAATCTCTCATGATCTTTTGTATTTCTGCAGTGTCAGTTGTTACTTCTCCTTTTTCATTTCTAATTCTGTTGATTTGAGTCTTCTCCCTTTTTTTCTTGATGAGTTTGGCTAATGGTTTATCAATTTTGTTTATCTTCTCAAAGAAGCAGCTTTTAGCTTTATTAATCTTTGCTGTCGTTTCCTTCATTTCTTTTTCAGTTATTTATAATCTGATCTTTATTATTTCTTTCCTTCTGCTAACTTTGGTTTTTTTTTTGTTCTTCTTTCTCTAATTGCTTTAGGTGCAAGTTTAGCTTGTTTATTTGAGATGTTTCCTGTTTTTTAAGGTAAGATTGTATTGCTATAAACTTCCCTCTTAGAACTGCTTTTGCTGCATCCCATAGGTTTTGGGTCATCATGTCTCCATTGTCATTTGTTTCTAGGTATTTTTCGATTTCCTCTTTGATTTCTTCAGTGATCACTTCGTTATTAAGTAGTGTATTGTTTAGCCTCCATGTGTTTGTATTTTTTACAGATCTTTTCCTGTAATTGATATCTAGTCTCATAGTGTTGTAGTTGGAAAAGATACTTGATATGATTTCAATTTTCTTAAATTTACGAAGGGTAGATTTGTGACCCAAGATATGATCTATCCTGGAGAATGTTCCATGAGCACTTGAGAAAAATGTGTATTCTGTTGTTTTGATGGAATGTCCTATAAATATCAATTAAGGCCATCTTCTTTAATGTATCATTTAAAGCTGTGTTTCCTTATTTATTTTCATTTTGGATGATCTGTCCATTGGTGAAAGTGGGGTGTTAAAGTCCCCTACTATGATTGTGTAACTGTCGATTTCCCCTTTTATGGCTGTTAGTATTTGCCTTATGTATTGAGGTGCTCCTATGTTGGGTGCATAAATATTTAGAATTGTTATATCTTCTTATTGAATCAATCCCTTGATCACTATGTAGTGTCCTTCTTTGTCTCTTGTAATAGTCTTTATTTTAAAGTCTATTTTGTCTCATATGAGAATTGCTACTCCATCTTTCTTCTGGTTTCCATTTGCATGGAATATATTTTTCCATCCCCTCACTTTCAGTCTGTATGTGTCCCTAGGTCTGAAGTGAGTCTCTTGTAGACAGCATGTATTCGGGTCTTGTTTTTTTTTTCTTTTTTGTGGTATGTGGGCTTCTCACTGTTGTGGCCTCTCCCGTTGCAGAGCACAGGCTCCAGACGTGCAGGCTCAATGGCCATGGCTCACGGGCCCAGCCGCTCCGCGGCATGTGGGATCGTCCCAGACCGTGGCACGAACCTGTGTCCCCTGCATCGGCAGGCAGACTCTCAACCACTGCGCTTCCAGGGAAGCCCGGGTCTTGTTTTTGTATCCATTCAGCCAGTCTGTGTCTTTTGGTGGGAGCATTTAATCCATTTACATTTAAGGTAATTATCAATATGTATGTTCCTATTCCCATTTTCTTAATTGCTTTGGGTTTGTTATTGTAGGTCTTTTCCTTCTCTTGTGTTTCTTGCCTAGAGAAGTTCCTTTAGCATTTGTTGGAAAGCTGGTTTGGTGGTGCTGAACTCTCTCAGCTTTTGCTTGTCTGTAAAGGTTTTAATTTCTCCATCAAATCTGAATGAGATCCTTGCTGGGTATAGTAATGTTGGTTGTAAGTGTTTTTCCTTCATCACTTTAAATGTGTCCTGCCACTCTCTTATGGCTTGCAGAATTTCTGCTGAAAGATCAGCTGTTAACCTTATGGGGATTCCCTTGTGTGTTATTTGTTGTTTTTCCCTTGCTGCTTTTAATATGTTTCCTTTGTATTTAACTTTTGACAGTTTGATTAATATGTGTCTTGGCATGTTTCTCCTTGGATTTATCCTGTGTGGGACTCTCTGTGCTTCCTGGAGTTGATTAACTATTTCCTTTCCCATATTAGGGAAGTTTTCGACTATAATCTCTTCAAATATTTTCTCAGTCTCTTTCCTTTTCTCTTCTTTTTCTGGAACCCCTATAATTCGAATGTTGGTGCATTTAACGTTGTCCCAGAGGTCTCTGAGACTGTCCTCAGTTCTTTTCATTCTGTTTTCTTTATTCTGCTCTGCAGTAGTTATTTCCACTATTTTATCTTCCAGGTCAGTTATCCGTTCTTCTGCCTCAGTTATTCTGCTATTGATCCCTTCTAGAGTATTTTTCATTTCATTTATTTTGTTGTTCATCATTGCTTGTTTCCTCTTTAGTTCTTCTAGGTCATTGTTAAATGTTTCTTGCATTTTCTCTATTCTATTTCCAAGATTTTGGATCATCTTTACTATCATTATTCTGAATTCTTTTTCAGGTAGACTGCCTATTTCCTCTTCATTTGTTAGGTCTGGTGGGTTTTTACCTTGCTCCTTCATCTGCTGTGTGTTTTTCTGTCTTTTCATTTTGCTTATCTTACCGTGTTTGGGGTCTCCTTTTTGCAGGCTGCAGGTTCGTAGTTCCCGTTCTGTTGGTGTCTGTCCCAGTGGCTAAGGTTGGTTCAGTGGGTTGTGTAGGTTTCCTGGTGGAGGGGACTAGTGCCTGTGTTCTGGTGGATGAGGCTGGATCTTGTCTTTCTGGTGGGCAGGTCCATGTGTGGTGGTGTGTTTTGGGGTGTCTGTGGACTTATTATGATTTTAGGCAGCCTCTCTGCTAATGAATGGGTTTGTGTTCCTTTCTTGCTAGTTGTTTGGCATAGGGTGTCCAGCACTGTAGCTTGCTGGTCATTAAGTGAACCTGGGTCTTGGTATTTAGATGGAGATCTCTTGGAGATTTTCACCGTTTGACATTACGTGGAGGTGGGAGGTCTATTGTGGACCAGTGTACTGAAGTTGGCTCTCCCACCTCAGTGGCAAAGCCCTGATGCCTGGCTGGAGCACCAAGAGACTGTCCTCCACACGGCTCACAATAAAAGGTAGAAAGAAAGAAAGAGGATAAAATAAAATAAAGATAAAATAAAATAATTAAAATAAAAAATAATTATTAAGAAAAAACAAATTTTTAAAGTAAAAACAGAAAAAAACCCTGGATGGTCAGAACCCTAGGACAAATTGTGAAAGCAAAGCTAAACAGACAAAATCTCGCACAGAAGCATACACGTACACACTCACAAAAAGAGGAAAAGGGAAAAAGATAATCTATCTTGCTCCCAAAGTCCACCTCCTCAATTTGGGATGATTCGTTCTCTATTCAGGTATTCCACAGATGCAGAGGTCATCAAGTTGATTGTGGAGCTTTAATCCGCTGCTCCTGAGGCTGCTGGGAGAGATTTCCCTTTCTCTTCTTTGTTCGCACAGCTGGCGGTGCTCAGCTTTGGATTTGGCCCCGCCTCTGCGTGTAGGTCGCTGGAGGGCGTCTGTTCTTCGCTCAGACAGGACGGGGTTAAAGGAGCCGCTGGTTCGGAGCCTCTGGCTCACTCAGGACAGCGGGGAGGGAGGGGTACGGATGTGGGGCGAGCCTGCACAGCAGAGGCTGGTGTGACATTGCAGCAGCCTGAGGCACGCCGTGCGTTCTCCCGGGTAAGTTGTCCCTGGGTCACGGGACCCTGGCAGTGGCGGCCTGCACAGGCTCCCGGGAGGGGCGGTGTGGGTTGTGACCTGTGCTCGCACACAGGCTTCTTGGTGGCGGCAGCAGCAGCCTTAGCGTCTCATTCCCGCCTCTGGGGTCCGCGCTCTTAGCCGCGGCTTGCGCCCGTCTCTGGGGCTCCTTTAAGCAGCGCTCTTAATCCCCTGTCCTCGCGCACCGGGAAACAAAGAGGGAAGAAAAAGTCTCTTGCCTCTTCGGCAGGTCCAGACTTTTCCCCGGACTCCCTCCCGGCTGGCCGTGGCGCACTAACCCCCTGCTGGCTGTGTTCACGCCGCCAACCCCAGTCCTCTCCCTGCGCTCCAACCGAAGCCCGAGCCTCAGCTCCCAGCCCCCTCCCGCCCCGGCCGGGGAGCAGACAAGCCTCTCGGGCTGGTAAGTGCCGGTTGGCCCTGATCCTCTGTGCGGGAATCTCCCCGCTTTGACCTCCGCACCCCTGTTGCTGTGCTCTCCTCCGCGGCTTCGAAGCTCCTCCCTCCGCCTCCCGCAGTCTCCGCCAGCAAAGGGGCTTCCTAGTGTGTGGAAACATTTCCTCCTTCACAGCTCCCTCCCACTGGTGCAGGTCCCATCCCTATTCTTTTGTCTCTGTTTTCTTTTTTCTTTTGTCTACCGAGGTATGTGGGGGGTTTCTTGCCTTTTGGGAGGTCTGAGGTCTTGTGCCAGCGTTCAGTGGGTGTTTTATAGGAGCTGTTCCGCATGTAGATGTATTTCTGATGTATCTGTGGGGAGGAAGGTGATCTCTGCGTCTTACTCTTCCGCCATCTTCTCCAGAATCTCCTCGAATTTTTCTGTCAGTAAAAGCTGTCCCTCTTCCCCCATTTACTTATTTATTTAATTATCACATTTATATTAGTACGGACTAATGGGTATGATTTTATTTCATGGTATAATAGTATAATCCAGTACTATCATTATTATTTTGTTGCTCAAATTGCCCAGATTTGGACACTGGGATCTCCTTCCCATTGACTTCTATATCTTTTTGACTCACCCCTATCCTTTTTTGAGCACGTCCTTATTTTCTGACACTATACAATCTTCCAGGCTCATCTGTATTTTCCTTCCCCCAGCCCTGGAATCAACCACTTCTTCAAAGAGCCCTGGTTTGTTTTCATTGGAGAATAAATATCTTGGCTTTAAAATGTAGAAGATGAATTCAAACATCTAAAAAACATTGTGGATGCATATTTTGTCCATTGTCTTTGTGTGAAAGACTATGTGTGTGTCAGAAGATCTCAAAGCAGGAGAGAAAGGTTGGGGTCAGGGTAATGAAAGTCTTGAATATCCAATGAAGTGTTTGGAATTCATGCATCCAGGCCATGAAGTGCTCTGGACCGGTTTTGAGTAGAAATGTGATATGCTTAAAGATATATTTTGGGGAGATAAGCGGGAAGACTTACACAGAGAAGTTTCTAGAAGCAAGAAGTTGATTCAATGGAATATTTAGAAGTAAAGTGATAAAAGTCTAAATTAGGGGCTGATGTCTGATGTTCCCTCATGCTGGGGACACTTTCTCCTGTTTTCCTCCACCTCAAATCCACCTTACCTGTCAAGGACTCCTTTTCCAGAAAGTCTTTCCTGACTCCCTCCCAGAATTTACCCTTCTTCCCCATGTATCCATGGCCCCGGTTGGCTGGTACCTCCTTTGTACACGCATTCAATTCTGGCCTGTGTACGGCCCCGGGCGTCCCCGGGAGTCCCGACCAGCAGGACAAATCCTTGTGAGTCCGAGGAGGAACCTGTGGGGGTTGAAAAAAGGGGGAAGGGCAGGAGACGCGAAAGAATGGAGGCAAGACAGAATCCTGATCAAGCCTCAAACTTTTATTGCTGCGGTAGCTGTATTTATACACTGCAGAGAAAGGGGGGCGGGATTCAGAATGAGGGAAGTACTTGGCTAATCATCATTGGTGCTGCGTGCGCGGGCTTTCATTTTAGGCGCGAACTTCTATCTCATAAATCAGGAAGAGAAGCAGGGTATCGGCCATCTTCTAATGGCGAAAACTTCTTGGCTCCCAACACTGGCCTGTCTGCTGGGGCTTTGAATGCTTGCCTCGCTCACTTGGTTACTAACTTCTTGTAGACGGGGAAGGCCTTAGTCATCTTTATCCCTTCCCAGGGCCTAGCATAGTTCTTCTCATCCAGGAGAGATGCTCAACTCAGAACTGAACTGGTTATAGGGACCATTTATAATTCATTTTGGGATTCTGGAACAATAGAAGCAAAATGCAAGGATGTGTAAATTTCTCTGAAGTCATACAATTTTTCAGTTGAAATTGAACTGCCTGCCAAATTACTCCAGCCTAATGTGTGAGGCAGCACACGTGATTGAGAGCACAACAGTAACAGCATTAAAGACACACACACACACCACACACACATACACATAACACACACCCCACACCCCACACACACCCCACACCGCACACACACCACACACACACACACCACACACCACTCACACACACAGAATTTCTGAGCCCACAGACTAAGTCTGTTCTTAAAAGGAATACTAGTCAGATCTGCATTTAATATTGAGGGAGTTTAATAGTAAAAGGATTTTCCTTATGGAGGAGACAAGGGCTGTCTTGAAAGGTCCATTGGAAGGTACCTCTTAGGACTACACTAAGCTTTATGAAAGCATGGTAGGGATAACCTTCCCTTTTTTTTTTTTTTTTTTGCGGTATGCGAGCCTCTCACTGTTGTGGCCTCTCCCGTTGCGGAGCACAGGCTCCGGACGCGCAGGCTCAGCGGCCATGGCTCACGGGCCCAGCCGCTCCGCGGCATGCGGGATCCTCCCGGACCAGGGCATGAACTTGCGTCCCCTGCATCGGCAGGTGGACCCTCAACCACTGCGCCACCAGGGAAGCCCCTAACCTTCCCTTTTTGAAGGAGAACATTTCTAAAGGCCTTGATAGGAGTGAACTCTGATAATCATGTCTCCTCTTTAGAGTCGTGTTGTTACAGAGATAGCTTTGCCCTCAAAGCATGATTAAAAGCTATGCTTCAAGTGCAGAAAACATTTAAAACTCAAATTTCACCCTAAAAAATTTAAGGAAGAGAACTGACAATAGTCAATAAGGCAGTTGCTCTGCAGAAAACAGGGTTCTGTGATGTTTATCAAGGAGAGAGCGTGAAGGTTTATGGCCTGTGCCAGCCTCCTGCTGGATTTGCCAGTCACTTCTGGCAGCAGCTCCCTGTGTGACAGTTGACAGCTTGAGTCAAGAAGGAAGAAAGGCAAAGAAAAAAGGAGGGAGAAGGAAGGCCCCAAAGACAGCAGCTATTGACTGTTTCCTTTTCTACCAGGCAGCACCCACCGGCCAGCATAGCATCAGGAGGAGAGGCAGGATTATAGAGATGAGCAGGTCAAAGGAATGCAGAGCAAGGAAAATGCCAGAGAATAAGAGGACAGACAGAAAGTAGAGCTCAGCAACGCGGGGACTGGGAGAGCAGAGGAAATGACTCGTGTGTGCAAAGGAAGCATCCCACCCTGGAGATTGAAGCGGGGTCGCATTTTTGTCAAGCTAACCACGGTCCCCTTATCCTGCTCCTGACTGCAATGACTTCCCCTCTCCACTGCCTCCTATGTCAGCTGCATTCATTTGCATCAGGAGCGCCATTCATTGGCCCTGGAGAAGGGAAAGAATGGGGGAAGAACAAGGAAGTTGACTCTCTGCTTTTGAATTCCTAAAAACATATTCTAAACTTATATCAGAGACCGTAGCTTTGAGGTACTGGCCTCAGTTACCCAGAGCCAAGGTCCTGGGTAATTTTTAAGAATATGGTACTCAAAGATAGTCAAGGTGGCATGGTGCAGGAGCAATACAGAAGGAAAGTAGAAACAAAAGAAGATTTTTCACAGCCCTCTGATTCTCCTGCACACATACAGGAGGAAGTTCGCCTTGCTCCTAGGAGTGTCAAAGGGGTGATGGACACGGGGGTGGGGGCAGTGGATCCAAAGGGGCTTTCAGCTGGGATGAGGGCTACAGAGTACGGGAGCATGATAATCTGATGCCAGAGAGCAACCGAGGACACTGAGCTATAACCAGAGGCCATCTGGTGTGATGTCCAAAGACCAGATGGTACATGCTACATCTCAGCGATCAGTGAACACCAAGCCACTCCTTCTCACTGCTTAGTGGCCCCAGCCTCCCCCCAACTTAGAGTGTCTGTGGAGAACAGGGACCTTGATACACTAAGTCTGTAAAGTTATAGAAACATAAAGTGAGTTATGTTTCAGCACACTTGATAACTTGGGTTTCAAAAATCTTGCCTGCTACATATTTATGGAGCTAAATTAATGCTAACATATTAAACATACACTTAGGAGGTTAATTTTATGTCTAAGTTTACACTTCTGGAGCATAAATGGCAGTAGAGTTCTCTTGAAGGGTAGGGAAACCTTCTCTTTTTACTCCTTGTGTGTGTGAGGATGTGTGTGTGTGTGTGTGTGTGTGTGTGTGTGTGTGTATTCTAACCAGGAAAGGCTCCCCACCCCTCACTCCAGGTTATCTTATTTCATGTAGTTTGTTCCGATGTGTTGGGTCATGACTAATTAGATAAGAACATTTCCTTTAGCCTCATGTATTTAGAAGTCCACATGATCTAAGGTCAAACCTCAAATGAAAGGTACGTAGAAGTGATGCAGTTATACTGATTTCAGAGCAGATGGCTGTTTTCTGGAGGGTAATGGTGCATAAAACAGACAAACAATGAAAGACTTGAGAGAGAAATTCTCCACGGCAATCGGGGCTGTGAAATCAACACAAAGCGACTAGTTCCCAGAATTGGTGCACCGTTGAAAAGCACTAGGGAAAACAAGGGATACCGGCGCCCTCATGGGGCATCCTGCCTGGACTTGGAGGAGGAAGGACATGGGACGGGGTGCAGGAACGCATCTTTCTATAAGTAGTACGTGCAAATCTCAGATCACAAACCCAGTTGTGGACAAAGTCAGTTCATTTTTCTGTACAGGAAGTTAATACTTAGAATAACCCCCCTTTCTTTCCAGGCAGTAGAAACTTAATTTCAGTCCTTTCAGAGTTCCTGCCCTTTCTTTGTGATGGCCTCTACATTTGAGGCTTATATCACGCCCATGAGTGAAGGTTAGTGGCGGGAGGGCATCTCACCTGAGCTGGCAACGCTCTGCACTAATACAGCTGCTTAGATGAGATGTGGACACTTGCTGGTCACTGCTGAGTCATCCCTTGGACGGGTCATATCACAGCAACTTTGGGCCTGCCTCTGGGTCAGCTAACTCTCAGGACCCTCTCGGGCACACAGGATTATCCTGATGTTTCCATGCCATTCTGGGACCACACCCACACATTCACAGCCATCTGTCATTTCCATGGCACTCTTGAGTACAAAAGAATCATTCCACTTCCCCAGCACTGCCCCCGGCCCCTTCCACTCACAGCTCTACCCTGGGGCTTTTTCAAACTCATCTGCCAGGACACAGTAGACAGCCATATTTCCTTCAGTTCTTAACCTCCTTCCAAGAGTCTCCCTGTACTACTGTTCCCAAATGTATCTGAAGTTTCTGCTGTGGGCCATTCTCTCTGCTTCATCCCAGGAAAGGATCAGAGTGCAGACCTTTTTCATCAAGGACTCATCACCATCTAGTTAGTCTACTCTCTTCTCGTAACTTCCTGTGTTTTCCTGGTTGGTGGAAGGGGGTGGGGTGGGGGCGTTTTAGCCTAGAGGATGCGGAGCAGTGTGGCTTGGGAAAGCTTCTTTGTTATTACTCAGCACTTGTCCTCCCACATCTATTGTACATGCTTCAGTTCTTTCTGTTCTCTTGAAGCCAAGACGTCAAAAACTAAAAAGCTAACAATTGACTCCTTTTGTGGCATTTGCTTTCTGCAGAGTCATTCCTTGCCTGAGGTAGTGATGCTGACTAATTCATCGGAAGAGGGATTACAAGGTTAAAGGAGAGGTGAAAATCTGTTTGTAGCATCACTTGGTATCCAGTGGGGACTGGTTCCAGGACCCCCACAGATACCAAAATCTGCGGATGCTCAAGGCCCTTATATAAAATGGCCCTTATATAGTATTTGCAATAACCTATGCACATCCTCCTGTATACTTTGTCATCTCCAGGATACTTATAATACCTAACACAATGTAAATGCTAAGTAGATAGTTGCCAGCATGTGGAAAATTCAAATGTTGCTTTTTGGAACTTTCTGGAAGTTTTTTCAAATATTTTTGGTGCTCGGTTGAATTCGCATATATGGAACTCATGGATAGGGAGGGCTGTCTGTAGTTCTCTATTCCAGCCACACATGTAACTACTTTGCCCAGACCTAAGATTAGTTACAATCCATAAGGCACGCTGGGAAGAAATCGGAATGTGATGTAAGGACTTAGCAGCTGGATTAACTGTGGGCTCAGCTTAGGTGATCTCACCTTAGATACTTTGGTTCGTTCTCTGGTTTTCTTCTCGCAGAGGCTCTAGTTAGTGTATTTTAAAGACTGTGACTTCATCCATCAGAGGTCATCCGAAAATGAGTTCAGTCTTTCTCTTCTCCCACTTTGCTTCTTCTCCTTCCCCTCTTTTTCTTCCCACTTCTCTACTTTTCTCAGTCCACTCTGCTCTGACTATCTTCCCTCCCCAGTGGCAAGTCCAAAGGACACGACTCCAGGATCCTTGCAGGAGACTATCGTTTGCCTCATTACTAAAATGACTGTGTGTCCCAGTAGAGAGTGAGAGGAGATTCAAATCACACTTTGCCCTGCTCTTAAAGGGCCCCCTCTTCTGTGTTGGGTAAACTTTGAGAAGTTGTCTTCCACGAGAACAAGAATCTGTTATGTAGCTTAAATAATTCCTGGATTAAGAATCACTTTCTCGGGCTTCCCTGGTGACGCAGTGGTTGAGAATCTGCCTGCTAATGCAGGGGACATGGGTTCGAGCCCTGGTCTGGGAGGATCCCACATGCCGCGGAGCAACTAGGCCCGTGAGCCACAACTACTGAGCCTGCGCATCTGAAGCCTGTGCTCTGCAACAAGAGAGGCTGCAATAGTGAGAGGCCCGCGCACCGCGATGAAGAGTGGCCCCCGCTTGCCACAACTAGAGAAAGCCCTCGCACAGAAACGAAGACCCAACACAGCAAAAATAAATTAAAAAATTAATAAACTCCTACCCCCAACATCTTCTTTAAAAAAAAAGAATCACTTTCTCATCATCGTATGTTATTATCTTCATGAAAGAGGGAGAATAACAACAAAAACATGTGCTCATTTCAGCAGCACATATACTAAAGTTAGGAAATTTTAAAATAATTTAAAAATAGAGATATGTATAAAAAGCTGGATCTTTCATTCAACACTTGTGAACAATGATTACAATCAGTAGCCCTTAATTGAAAACCATAGATCTGAACCAAAATTACAGCAAAATCTGGAATCCTTGCTTATATAGCAGATGTATCTTTCCAGTCATGTTTAGCTTAAACTAATTGGGAGATGGCAATCTGGCAGGGCTCTGAGTGCTGGAGACTTTGAGCTTGGAATAAAAACTTTAGAAAATCCACAAAGTGAATAATCAGGAATTTGCTAAGTTCATTATCCTTCGGGTTAAGGGCTCTGCATAGAATATACAAAAGAAATTAATAGTACTAAAGCCACTAAAGAAATTTTCATAGTTTTATTAAAAGCAGAGACTTGATCAGTATATGGGAAGCTTGTTTTGTCTTGTGACATCATTTCTTCTCTTGGCCCAGTGACACATCTTTTTTTTTTTTTTTTTTTTGCGGTACGCGGGCCCCTCACTGCTGTGGCCTCTCCCGTTGCGGAGCACAGGCTCCGGACGCGCAGGCCCAGCGGCCACGGCTTACGGGCCCAACCGCTCCGCGGCACGTGGGATCCTCCCGGACCTGGGCACGAACCCGCATCCCCTGCATCGGCAGGCGGACCCTCAACCACTGCGCCACCAGGGAAGCCCAGTGACACATCTTTTGAAGAACGGAATAAGGAGTACTTGGTACACGCAGGCCACAACCAACAGTCACTGTGGAACTGATCAGGGAGCCTCTGTTGGGGGATCCAATTTGGATTAGCCAAGACCCAAACCGAGTCATAGTCAGATGGCCAGTTAGAGACTGTATGTCACTAAATAATCAATGCTTCTAGAATCTGGTCGAAACACTCTTCTTTTTATAAAGTAGATTTTTGTTTGTTTGTTTTGTTTTTTAAACACAGAGATGATCCTAGCTAGAAATGTAAAAAAAAAAAAGAAAAAGAAATTATGAGATTGCAGTTTTTAAACATTGAGCGTAAGAATCAGAGCCCTTGTAAACATGTACAGTCCTGGGTCCTACTTGCAGAGATTCTCATTCAGTTGGTCTGCCATAGGCCCTGGGAATCTGGGTCTGATGTAGGTGCTATACTGACTGTGGATTGGATGCCAAATGCAAACTCCTATGGTTTGGGGCTGGAGGGGAGAGAAGAGGCTGTTGAAACCTCAGGCCTTATGAGCCGATACTGCCAAAGTCAGGCAGCCAGACTGGTCAGGGCTGAAGCAACATTGTCAGTCTTAAAAAACAAAAAGACCCACAGACATAGAGAACAAAAGAGTCAGTTACCAGTGGGGAGAGGGAAGAGGGGAGGGACGAGATAGGGGATTAAGAGGTACAAACTACTATGTATAAAATAAGCTACAAAGATATATTGTGCAGCACAGGGAAGATAGCCAATATTTTATAATAACTATGAATGGAGTATAACCTTTAAAAATTGGGAATCACTATGTTGTATACCTGAAACTTATATAATATGGTAACTCAACCATACTTCAGTTTGAAAAAAAATAGCTAACTGTATATAAAAAAGAAAAAGAATCAACAGTTTTTGTAGCTAAATGGGCAGCGGCAGTGATATTGTCCACCCAGAGCTTTATCAGGGAAGGAAAAGAAAAGCTCATGGCCGCGAGTGTGCAGGCCGCATTTCCAGACATCACTCCAGAACTGAGAAATCACCCTCCCCGACAAACATCAGCACGCTCAGCTGAATCTGAGCCCTTCATTAAAGTCAGTCTTGCCTCCTCCTAGATCCTTCCCATGTGAGCCCAATTCATTACCTAGTTCCTTTAAACCAGAGCCTTGGGCTTCCCTGGTGGCGCAGTGGTTAAGAATCCGCCTGCCAATGCAGGGGACACAGCTTTGAGTCCTGGCCTAGGAAGATCCCACATGCCACAGAACAACTAAGTCCGTGCGCCACAACTACTAAACCTGCGCTCTAGAGCCGGCGCTCCGCAACAAGGGAGGCCACGGCAATGAGAAGCCAGTGCACCGGAGCAAAGAGTAGCCCCCGCTCGCCTCAACTAGAGAAAAGTCCGGGTGCAGCAACAGAGACCCAGTGCAGCCAAAAAAAAAAAAAAAGAAAGCAGAGCCTTTTACAATTCATTGCTGAGTGCAAGATCTCTTTGGGCTAGCAAAGAAAGTACTATTTTTGGATCTTGTTTATTTTATAATTTTGCATATAAAGAGCAGGCAGCCAGAAGCACAAATGATCTATTTTTTTCTCTATTCTCTTCCCTCCAGCAGAATTCACATTAAAGCTAGAGCAATATTGTTTTGAAAATCACCAAGTACCGGGCACAGCATACGGGCAACTTAAAGTGGCAAAAATACCCCCACCAATACATACACAGGCCACATGGCACGTACACATCACACCACACATTCTCAAACTGCCCTATATTGCTTTTAAAAATACTCTCTTTTTGTTCTTTTCTCACATACATTCTCATGTTCTCTTGCTCCCAGCTTTGGTATGGAGTCCACTTTTTGATGTGGTCAGGATCTTAAGGATGCTACCTACCACAGCTGATCAGATCTAATCCTACGAGACGCTGCTGATGCAGGAACTCGGGCAATAAAAGGTCTCGACACAAGCAAAAGAGAGTCAGCTGTGGATCAGTGAGCCACACTCTGCTTACAGTTTTTGTGGGCTTAAGGGAAGGAGGTTCAGGCTGAGAAATTTGGGATGTACAAACTGGCCGAACAAACATCAATTTTTCTACCAAAGTGCCTCTGAATTACAAATGAGTAAAATGGAGTTGTCTTGGGATCTGAGTTATTTGGCTTTAAACTTGCCTGGCAGTACCATTAACTATTGATCTGTTAATTTATGATGGTTTAGAACAAGACTTTGATGGAAGCTACTAGACCCTTGACCAGAAAGTCAGTAAGTCTTTTATAAAACAACCTTACCCATGTATTATACATGTCCTCGTTGGCAAGACTTCATCGAGGGTATTTCTCAGTCGAGCTTGGATTCACCGACTATTCATAATATTGAAAACCTCCTATTAAACCCAGGCGATTTAAATTTCTAATTATCTGACCATTAGACATTACCTTAATACTGATGACTCAGTACTCTGTAAATCTCTAACGTGCTAATAAAAAGAGAGTATGAATCATTTTCATATGTTCCCTTTTCTGGGAGATGAATCAGACGCTCTCGCTCCAATGTTTGTGTTCAAAGTTTATTTCAAAACTGGAGTAATTGAAAACATTTCTCTATATGGAAAATCTAATGAAAATCTTCTTAAGCTAAAGCAGACACATGCAAAAGCCTAATGGGGCAAGTGATGGGGGACCAGAGCGGCTTGAAACTGGGAAAGTCAGAAGCAAGCAGGGAGAAATGCTATCTGAGCTCCTGTACGGTGGGTCCTTAGTGCGTGTCTGTCCTCGCTCAACCTTTCCTTCACTTTCACGTGTCTTATTTTCCTTTTACCCCCCAGACTGCCTGTCTCCACATTGAGAGACAGTCCTCCCCAAGGTCTAGTTTTCTACAAACAAACAGTCCTGAAAGATCGACTTCTATCATTACCATATTTTGGATAGGAGCCCATCTCAGTGAGCTCAAGACACTTTGTAAGTTGGAGGCATATTTGTATGAAAACGAGTGGCAGAGCTCCTTCCCAGAGTGACTTTAACTGTTCCGTCGATGCCTCACCTTGCTCAGTCCGCCTGCAAATGACCCTCTTCTGCAGACCATGGATCTCTGAAAAATCTTTCTAGATAAATTAGGAAAAAACACGCAAATTATTAATAAACTTATGAATAATAAACATGTAATCTCATCAGTAATTAAAGAACAGCAAATTCCAACAAAATTAAGTTGCTATTTTTGTGTGAGAATTAATTTGCAAAAGGTTTTTTAGTAATTATAATGCTGGCATTCCCATTAAAATGCTTTTAGGTGACAATAACAGAACAACCAAATCAAACTTCTTAAACAACATGTATATGATTTCAAGTGAAAATAAGTCCCAAGGAAGGGGTTCCTGGGTTGATTAATTCAGGACTTCCATAACATCACCAAGCCCCCATCCTTCACTGGTGTTGTCCCTAAGCTGGCACGCAGACATGACACTGTCCAGTGAAGGAAAGGAGACTGTTTTTCCCTTCTCTCTCTCTCTCTTTCTCTCTTTTTTTCTTTTTTGATAATGGATTATATTAAGAAGAACTGAAGAAGATGAATCATTTTGAGGCAACTCTCTGTGTATCTAAGGACACTATGCTTTTTTTTTTATTATTGACGTATAGTTGATTTATAATGTTGTATTAGTTTCAGGTATACAGCAAAGTGATTTAGTTATATATATGCATATAGGTATATATATATATATATTCTTTTTCATATTCTTTTCCACTATAGGTTATAACAAGATACTGAAAATAGTTCCCTATGCTATACAGTAGGTCCTTGGATCTATTTTATATATAGTAGTGTGTATCTATTAATCCCAAACTTCTAATTTATCCCTCCCCCTCCTTTTCCCTTTGGTAACCATAAGTTTGGCTTCTATGTCTGTGAGTCTATTTCTGTTTTATAAATAAGTTTATTTGTATCATTTTTTTAGATTCCACATATAAGTGATATCATATGATGTTTGTCTTTCTCTGTCTGACTTACTTCACTTAGCATGATAATATCTAGGTCCATCCATGTTGCTGCAAATAGAAATGAAAAATATGTACCCAGTAAACCTCACTCACATTTCACCTCCTTAGCCAGGACTGGGTCATATGCTCACCTCTAGCCCAATCACTGGCAAGAGAAATGAGATGACCAAGGTTGGTTTAGACTAATCCAGGTTTATTCCCAGAGGAAGTATGGTCACCTGGACCAACCAAATCTCTATCAACAGGGAAAAAGGGAAGATAATGCTCCTTGGCCAGACAACCTGTGGTGTCTGCTCTGGCTGCCAAGGGTCCAGTGAGACAGGCCACACACGTGGCTCATAGGAGTTGTGGAAAGAAATTGGGCATTCTATACCAAGACTCTTAAAAGTGTCCTTAAGCTTTGGCATAGCAATTCCACTTCTAGGAACAAAGCCCATGGAAAGTGTGCCTAAATAAAGATAAAGCTTTATGCTCGAAGACGTTCACTGGAGCACCCTTTATAACAGGAAAAAGAAAGAACAACAACAACAAAACCAAACTTCACGGTCCAAAAATAAAGAAAAAATTATGTAATTATAGTACATCCATATGATGTGCTGCTCTGTAGCACTTAAAAATGATGTTTACAAAAAGTTTTGAAAAACATGGGAAGATGCTCATATTACAGTGTTAAATGGGGGAAAAACAGATGTCAGATTATATATATAACTCTATGTTAGATATTAACAGCAACTATCTCCTCAACATCTATTATGAGCTAGTAACCTACACACGATCTCTAATCCTAACAACAACCTTGAAATGTAGGGGTTCTTATGCCCATTTGGCAACCCAGGCAACCAAGGCTCAGAGATGTTCAGCAGGTTTTCCAGAATCACTCAGCTAGTAAAAGGCAGGACAGGGATTTGAGTCTAGGTCTTTCTGGTTGTTTGAATCATGGCTTCACAGTTTAGGAGCAATTCTCTTTCTTCCCCCTTTTTTGCTGTTCTCTTTTCTCCACAGTAGATGGATAAGATATTAATGAGTTTAGCTGCATGAATGAGCCAAGCTTCAGAGGTATAAACACACCTATTGGGACTTTCCTCATCTGTAAAATGGGGAGGATAGATAGGGTCAGCGTTTCTAAATTATGTTCTGTGAGGTGAATGGAATTACCAGGTGTGCAATTTGAGAACCAGGGCCACTCCTCAAAGGGTAGAGGCCAGAGGAAATCCCCCCAATATTTCTATCCCTGTGGGATCTGTTAAAAATGAGCACTGAGGGCTGTCTTGACAACACACAGGGTTAAGAGACACATACAGAGAAAGGAGGAAAGGCTGGAAGCCAGGGAGGGAAGGCTTTATGACCTTGAAAGCAGTCCTTCCCACCTTCCTCAGTCTGCCCAAAAGAAGCCTGGCATTGCTATTCCAATTTCCATCTCTCCACTCTTGTCCCTGACGAGCATTTATCTTTGCCAGACAAGTTCTTCTGGCATTTTGATGTTAGGTCAGAAATAATAGGGAAAGCCCAGAGAGGTAGAACTGATGTTAGCCATGTCACTTGCATCTCTAGGCCTTGAGTTCCTCATCTGTAAAATGGGGGGGATAGATAGGATCAGCGTTTCTAAATTATGTCTGTAGGAACTTAATAAAAATTATCAAGGAAAAAAAGTATCATAAGTCAGACATATTTTGGAAACAATGGGTTAAAACATATATAGACCAGCTTATTATCTCAACGGCTTCTGAGCGCCTTTGAAATTTAGCCAATATGACTTGGGAATTTCACATTAATGTTCCCCAAAGTTGTTTGATCGTTGTTATAAGCTGAATTTTGTCTTCAAATTCATGTGTTGAAATCCTAACCCCTAGTACCATAGAATGTGACTGTATTTTTTTTTTTTAAGTTGTTTATTTATTTATTTTTGGCTGCGTTGGGTCTTCATTGCTGCATGCTGGCTTTCTCTAGTTGTGGCGAGCAGGGGCTGCTCTTTGTTGCGGTGCACGGGCTTCTCATTGTGGTGGCTTCTCTTGTTGCAGAGCATGGGCTCTAGGCGCACGGGCTTCAGTAGTTGTGTCTCGTAGGCTCAGTAGTTGTGGCTCACGGGCTCTAGAGCACAGGCTCAGTAGTTGTGGCACACAGGCTTAGTTGCTCCACAGCATGTGGGATCTTCCTACACCAGGGCTCGAACCCGTGTCCCCTGCACTGGCAGGGGGATTCCTAACCACTGCAACACCAGGGAAGCCCCGGAATTTGACTGTATTTTGAGATAAGTTCTTTAAAGAGTTTAAATTGAGGTCATTAGGGTGGGTCCTAATCCGATTTGTCTAGTACCTTTAAAAGAAGAGGCAATTAGTATTTGTCTTCCTCTGTATGATTTCATTTACGTGTGAAATCTGAAAAACAAAACAAATGAGCAAGCATAAAACAGAAACAGAGTTGTAGATACAGAGAACAAACAGGTCATCAGAGGGTGGGGGGCCTGGGGGAAAGGAAAGAAATAGGTGAGGGAGATCAAGAGGTACAAACTTGCAGTTGCAAAATAAATGAGTCATGGGTATGAAGTGTACAGTGTGGGGAATATAGTCAATATATATGTACTATCTTTATATGGTGACAGATTGTAACTAGATGTATTGTGGTGATCATTTTGAAATATATAGAAAAATCGAATCACTATGTCGTGTAACAGGAACTAACATAGTGTTGTAGGTCAATTATACTTTAGAAACAAACAAACAAACTCAGAAAAGGAGATCCGATTTGTGGTTACCAGAGATGGGGGTGGAGGGAGGGGGAATTGGATGAAGGTGGGCAAAAGGTACAAACTTCCAGTTACAGGATAAGTAAGAACTAGGGATGTAATGTACAACGTGATGAATATAATTAGCCCTGCTGTGTGTTATACATGAAAGTTGTTAAGAGAGTAAACCCTAAGAGTTCTTATCACAAGAAAACATTATCTTCTTTTTCTTTAATTTTGTATCTATAAGAGATAATATAAATTCATTAAATTTATTGTTATTATCATTTCATGATGTATGTAACTCAGATCATTATGTACGTATTAAACTTGTACAGTGCTGTGTGTCGATTATATCTCAATAAAACTGGAAGAAAATAAAAGAAAAGAAGAAAAAGAAGAGGCAATTAGGACACAGACATATACTTAGAGGGAAGACAATGTGAAGACGTGGGGTAAAGATGGGCATCTGGGGCTTCCCTGGTGGCACAGTGGTTGAGAGTCCGCCTGCCAATGCAGGGGACACGGGTTCGTGCCCCGGTCCGGGAAGATCCCACATGCCGCGGAGCGGCTGGGCCCGTGAGCCATGGCCACTGAGCCTGCGCGTCTGGAGCCTATGCTCCGCAACGGGAGAGGCCACAACAGTGAGAGGCCCGCGTACAGAAAAAAAAAAAAGATGGGCATCTGCAAGTCAAGGAGAGAGGCCCCCTTGACACAAGAAACCAACCCTGCTGACACCTTAGTCTTGAACTTCTAGTCTCTAGCTCTTTAAGAAAATAAATGTTTATTGTTTAAGGCACCCAGTCTGTGGTACTTTGTTATAGCAGCCCTAGGAAACTAATAATCCTTTCTCCATAATACCTCTCTTCTAAACAGGGTTTCTTAGGTTATACTTTGGGTAAATCCTGAACTAGATGTCCTTTAAGGTGTTGTTTTTTTCACCTAGCTCTAAAATGCCATGATTTAATGAAAAATCATGTCAATCGATGTAAGACATCATATAATTGATCCGTTAAGAAAATATATTTCCTGGGCTTCCCTGGTGGCACAGTGGTTGAGAGTCCGCCTGCCGATGCAGGGGACATGGGTTCGTGCCCCTGTCCGGGAAGATCCCACATGTTGCGGAGCGGCTGGGCCCGTGAACCATGGCCGCTGAGCCTGCGCGTCCGGAGCCTGTGCTCCGCAACAGGAGAGGCCACAACAGTGAGAGGCCCACGTACCGCAAAAAAAAAAGAAAATATATTTGCTGAGAGGTCAGAAAAGTTAGGGATTGGTGTTGACTGAGTTGGTAGTTGGGCTTCATGAAGATGGCAGAGAGAAGGACTTGGAAGGAAAGGTAGGCAGGGAGGGCTACAGGGGACCCTGGCAGGAGTCAGTCATTCTCCCAGAGATGTTGAATTCACTTGCCTCTGGAGTGGCCAGAATGCTCATATGCATTTTTTTTTTTTAAATCCTAGTTGTAAGCACCAGGGATCTATATGTCTTCTTGGGACAGTGGCTGTCAGGTAAAGGACGACTGTATCTTATAGTCTCTGGAGTTTTGCCACCAAGACCTTCATCAACAGGTGAGCAATGAATCAGCATCATTTCAGATGCTGCAAAAGCAGCACAGAAGGTTGAAAGTTCTTAAAAAGAGAGAGAGAGAGACTTGAATTCTCATACCTCCTCTCTGTGGGCAGCTGTGGACCCTTTCTTCATTCTTTGAAAATTTACTGCAGGAATAAGGGAGACTTGGGAACATTGGAATTTCTAGGTCCAGAATCAAACCTTCACAGGATGACTGACGTAAATGGATTGTAGTGACATCTATTTCCTGTGGGACATCACAGCTTCCTTCATATTGGCAGATCTAAAGACCTGGAATTATACAAGAAAACAACACCAGATCAGGGTGGACGTTGACATGTGCTGCTTGATGCCCTTCCTACTGGTATTTCTTTCCCTTTTTAGGGGTTGATTAAAGGCCACCCATAAGAAAAGATAAGCCAGGTCCTAGACGGCTGTCACAGAGTGGTTTTCACTTACTGAGATAACTTTTTATCAAAAGTAATTTTTTTTAAAGCATGTATTACATAGTTTCTCAGTTGGAAAATCTGGCCAGATAACCAGACAGAATTACTCCCTTCCTTTGCTGTGTGGAGAGGTCTCATTTCCAGCGTGCTGAGGGCCTCACAAAGCCTAACAGTACATCAGATACTCTACCACCCTCCTATGTTGGCTTTCAAACACATGCCCTTAAAGGAGGACAGCAATTCCATAACAACATTAAAACAGCAACTGGGAGCAAAGCCCTGTGGCCAAGACTCACCCAACCAGATTGCACTGCTATTTTTATCCCCCGAGCTGAGCGTATTGACAGAATACAGAATTACTTTTGTGAGTAAACGTGGCCAAAAACCTTGCAAGTGTTAATCTCTGGAAATCTGTTACAAATTGGATGGCAAGCACCAGCAAACTGCTATTTGTTAAGTCTAAAAATAATTCTTGGTGCTCTTGTGTGTAAGTAATGCAGCAGGAAGAAAAGAAATTTTAATTTAATTGGGTTGAGCGGTTCAGTTTTTAGCAGTCAATTCCTAAATATAATGGGTATGGTTCTCTGAAAGCCCCCAAGTGGAGAGAGGGTCAGATGCCCAGGGGATAAACAGAGGCCTCAGCGGTTCTTTGCATTTACACATCTTAGTCGCTCTGGCCCAGAGAGCATGGCTCTGTAATCTCAAGTACCCCAGTTCCACTGTTTTTGAGAATTATGTGATTATGATGGGAGTAGGATCAGATGTGGGCAAAAAGGTGATGGAGGATTCACTGACCGTGTACGACTGTTCGAACTAGTGGTGAATGTATTGGCTATATGAAGCCAGCATTGGCTCCAATTCCTTTGGATACGTTGGAAATCAGGTCCTTTTAGTTCTGTCACAGAAGGTTATGGAGTTTTCAATTAGGGTTTATGTGGAGTGGCTGGTGCCAAACCAACTAAGGCAGAGTCATCTCCAGACCCAGGCGGAACAGCACAATCCTTCAACCACCCAAACCCAGGCCCTTCAAACACCTTTCAGAACACTCGCTCCAGGTCAGTCCCACACTCATTCTTCATTCGCCATCCCCTTCAAGAAGCCCAGCCACACGTGGGCTCAGTTTCTTTCTTGCTTGGGTCAAGACTCTAGACAGTCTCAGGCCCATTGATGTTCTTCTTCCTCCCTCTTTCAGGTGCCAGGTCCATATCCCTGGGTCTCTGTTCTATTTCCCCATCGTACTCCTGTTCTGTGCCTGCATCAGCCTCCCAGCTTGGGGCCAGAAAATCTGCCTGAATTTTGCCAGTCTTTTCTCCCTAAAGCTTGGCCCAATCTTTTTATTCCATCTTCCAGGAATCCTGGAATTCCAACAGGAGTCCTGATCAATCTGGATAGACTGTCTTGGGATCTAAGGATGAGGACCTCCACTGCTAGAACCTTCTGATTCCTATCAGATTACACCCGTAGGAAAGCAATATCTTTCCAGGATAGCACGGCAGTAAAAGTCCTGGGCTTTACAGCTATCCTGCCTTTCCTGTATTAAATGTATTTTAGGGATTCTAACTGGTTGACAAGGGCAAGTTTTTCTTTATAGAGTTCCAGCTAATAAATGCATAAAGAATAGTGGAATTAGAAAATTACCCTTTGGAGCAGCCAGTGGAAAAAAAATGGGTCTATTCTAGGCAATGATCAATGACTGCTCAAAGCATCAGGTAAATATTGATGGGGAGTTTTATAATGGATGGATCAAGTTGACGGTACCTGATTTGACTGATCAATCTTAAAGGCATTAATGGAAAGACAGCCAGACACTATAAGCCTTCCAATGGGAAGTTCATAGCCCCACCTATGAGGTATCCTTTAAGAAAACTGAACCTGAATCTAATCAAGCCTTTTTATGTAAATACCAGTTTACAAAATTATGGGGAAGAGAAGAATATGTTAAATGCTATCATGTGGACTAATCAGCCAGATCTAGATTGTGGGATTCCACCACACGGTGAATGACCCAGTTTCTTAAAAAAACCAAAAAAATAAAGGAAACAAAACCAAACCAAGTGTTACTTGTTATAGATTTAAAATGACTTAAGACCGTATCAACCAAATGGAACATATGGGTGAAAGTGCTTTGTAAATGGCCAAGTTGTTAAACATTAGGTATTATTATTATGACTTTTGTCCTACCTCTCAGTTCCAGATCCTTAAGTCTGGGAAATCCATCATTAAAATGAACTTCAAAAACTATATACTTTATTTTCCAAAGCTTGTGTCTGGAGTATTTGACGAATCTCCAACAGACGAAGAAAACACAATTTCCTAACGGGCCAAGGGAAGCCATGATACGCAGGTGATGTAATACCTAGCTTGACTCATTAAGCAATGGCAAAACTGAATGTCTAATCAGATTGTAAGATCTAAACCTTCCCATATTTTTGAAAACCTTCTGGCCACAGAAAGATTTGGCTTGAGCACGTATATATACCCATATGTACTCACTTTAAACAGTATAACAATGTTATATCCTTATATACGTACACACATATGTCGACAAAATTTACTAACATATGTTCATATATACACATACCTTGTAGCAGTGAATAGATAACAAACCTTTTCGTTTTTCTCTTTCCCAACTAAAATCTCACATAGTAAAACACTGGCTTGGGGACACTCATGAGAAATAAATTCATCCGGATACGTGAGGAGGCTCAAACACGTCAAGAATTTATCTCTTCAGTTGCCAAGTTTAGTTTTGGTCTTTCTAAACAGTAACCTTTCTAAAATATGCTTCACTCTTCCCTGCATCTTGAAAAGAGAACTCCAGATACCTCCTTGGTACCTTCGGGCTGTCATTAGGACCATGATTATACTAGGAAATAATATACACTCTTGGAGTTTATTCGAGGAATTTTCCAATATGTGATATGACCTCATCCCACTGGGCTCTTTGAATTATTATTTCTACATTTATAGCATTTATTTCTATTCCTATATTTCAACATGTATCTGTAGTAGCTACCTTCTCATCCCTTCTAATTGCTGCTTCCAATCTGTTTTATAACCAGATAATCAAGTATATTGATTTGTGGGCAAAACGTGAGTGAAGAGGCTCTGCTGAGCACCTAAGAGATTCTTTTGTAGGTAAAGTGCACGCCCTTGAGCACCTGGACTTTGTGAACATTATTTTACTGCTAAGAGGCCTTTTTTGTTGTTGCCTATCAATTTCTTAGCTCTGTTTCACATGAGTGAAAGAGTCTGCCAAGAAAGTGATTGCTCAGAAACGCAAGATAAAAATGTATCCTTGGAGTGTACTCGAGTTGGAGGTTTCCATTAACTCCTTTTAGGAAAAATGTGACTTATTCCCATGGAAAAGTGAGTATTGCTTTTCATAAATTCACAACGAACCTCTATAACAGCATTATTGCTGAGACCCCAAACTCAGATTGCAAATTACCCTTTTAAAGCAAGGACAGATTTATCTTCCTGAGATCTTAATAAATTGTAAACACCAAGACCCCTGACAAATGGAAGTTTACAGTGACTATATTTAGAACTGTTTCATATACAAATACCTGGCAGTCATATGAACATTTAATACTCTTGAATGATTTTCTGATTAAAGAGAATTTTCTGGGCCCAGTTGGACTGATGCTCAGATGTAGTTAGGGTAGGCCTGTGAAATTTATTTTTATGAAGTACCAGGCTGAAGTGTATTATTCTAGCCCTCTCACCCTGTATGAATCTCACTCTCTCACTCTCTCCCTCCTCCAATGTATGAATCAACCCAGGTCTCCAGTATGCTACCACATAATGTCCCCAATCCCAAACACTGCCAACTAGATCTTGGGTGCCCTCCGTTCATCCAGACTAGATAAATAGTTTAATTGCTTGGAAATAACAACCAGAACTCTTCAGGTCCTCTCCATAATATGCACAAGTGATTTCTGCTACATCAGGCTTCAGTGCTCATCCCAATTACAACGGGCTTACCTTGCTCCTTGCAAACTGAAGTGGAGTGTCTGTGATTTTAGCGTGTGCATAGAGCAATGGATGTATGGCTTAAGAGCACAAGCTAGGTAATCCCTAGGCTTTTCTGAGCTCTGCAGCTCAAATGCACACAGAATCGTGAGCGCATTACGGCAGAAACAAAGCAGTTCTATCTAAAATAAGATGCCCATTAGCACATCCTTATAGTACTCTTTCCTCTCCACAAGACTGGAGATATCACAAGAGGAAGCTCAGCTGATTTCCATGAGACCAATATCCCTTTTTAAAACAAAAAATATTTTTAATTGAAGTATAGTTGATTTACAATATTTTGGGTGTGCAGCAAACTGATTCAGATATATCTATATATAGATATATATGTATTCTTTTTCAGATTCTTTTCCATTATAGGTTATTACAAGATATTGAATATAGTTCCCTGTGCTATATAGTAGGTCCTAGTTTATATATTTTTTGTAGAGAAGTGTGTATCTGTTAATTCCAAATTCGCAATTTATCCCCCTCCCCACAAAATCCCTTTTAGTTATGGTGAATAATCTAGCTGCTATTAGTTTTTGAGTCAAACAGATGTATAATAGCCACCATTCACAAGTTCTTTTTCTTAAAAGGACAAATATCTTTATAGCAACAAACTGTTTCTCACCGGGGAAAGCAGGAATTCTCAAAACATATCTTCTGCATCATTTGCTTGCCTCTAGGATATTCTGCTTTTACCTACATTTTTTTTTTAACACCTTTATTGGAGTATAATCGCTTTACAATGGTGTGTTAGTTTCTGCTTTACAACAAACTGAATCAGTTATACATGTACATATGTTCCCATATCTCTTCCCTCTTGCGTCTCACTCCCTCCCACCCTCCCTATCCCACCCCTCTAGGTGGTCACAAAGCACCGAGCTGATCTCCCTGTGCTATGTGGCTGCTTCCCACTATCTATCTATTTTACGTTTGGTAGTGTAAATATGTCCATGCCACTCTCTCACTTTGTCACAGCTTACCCTTCCCCCTCCCCGTATCCTCAAGTCCATTCTCTAGTAGGTCGGCAACTTTATTCCTGTCTTGCCCCTAGGTTCTTCATGACATTTTTTTTCCTTAGATTCCATATATATGTATTAGCATACGGTATTTGTCTTTCTCTTTCTGACTTACTTCACTCTGTATGACAGACTCTAGGTCCATCCACCTCACTACAAATAACTCAATTTCGTTTCTTTTTATGGCTGAGTAATATTCCATTGTATATATGTGCCACATCTTCTTTATCCATTCATCTGATGATGGACACTTAGGTTGTTCCCATCTCCTGGCTATTGTAAATAGAGCTGCAATGAACATTTTTGTACATGACTCTTTGAATTATGGTTCTCTCAGGGTGTATGCCCAGTAGTGGGATTGCTGGGTCATATGGTAGTTCTATTTGTAGTTTTTTAAGGAACCTCCATACTGTTCTCCATAGTGGCTGTACCAATTCACATTCCCACCAGCAGTACAAGAGTGTTCCCTTTACTCCACACCCTCTCCAGCATTTATTGTTTCTAGATTTTTTGATGATGGCCATTCTGATTGGTGTGAGATGATATCTCATTGTAGTTTTGATTTGCATTTCTCTAATGATTAATGATGTTGAGCATCCTTTCATGTGTTTGTTGGCAGTCTGTATATCTTCTCTGGAGAAATGTCTATTTAGGTCTTCTGCCCATTTTTGGATTGGGTTGTTTGTTTTTCAGCTGCATGAGCTGCTTGTAAATTTTGGAGATTAATCCTTTGTCAGTTGCTTTTTTGCAAATATTTTCTCCCATTCTGAGGGTTGTCTTTTGGTCTTGTTTATGGTTTCCTTTGCTGTGCAAAAGCTTTGAAGATTCATTAGGTCCCATTTGTTTATTTTTGTTTTTATTTCCATTTCCATTTCCATTTCCATTTATTTCCATTTGGGTCAAATAGGATCTTGCTTTGATTTATGTCATAGAGTGTTCTGCCTATGTTTTCCTCTAAGAGTTTGATAGTTTCTGGCCTTACATTTAGGTCTTTAATCCATTTTGAGCTTATTTTTGTGTATGGTGTTAGGGAGTGATCTAATCTCATACTTTTACATGTACCTGTCCAGTTTTCCCAACACCACTTATTGAAGAGGCTCTCCTTTCTCCACTGTACATTCCTGCCTCCTTTATCAGAGATAAGGTGACCATATGTGCATGGGTTTATCTCTGGGCTTTCTATCCTGTTCCATTGATCTATCTTTCTGTTTTTGTGCCAGTACCATACTGTCTTGATTACTGTAGCTTTGTAGTATAGTCTGAAGTCAGGGAGCCTGATTCCTCCAGCTCCGTTTTTCGTTCTCAAGATTGCTTTGACTATTCGGGTTCTTTTGTGTTCCCATTCAAATTGTGAAATTTTTTGTTCTGTTTCTGTGAAAAATGCCAGTGGTAGTTTGATAAGGATTGTATTGAATCTATAGATTGCTTTCAGTAGTAGAGTAATTTTAACAATGTTGATTCTTCCAATCCAAGAACATGGTATATCTCCCCATCTATTTGTATCATCTTTAATTTCTTTCATCAGTGTCTTATAATTTTCTGCATACAGTTCTTTTGTCTCCTTAGGTAGGTTTATTCCTAGATATTTTATTCTTTTTGTTGCAGTGGTAAATGGGAATGTTTTCTTGATTTCACCTTCAGATTTTTCATCATTATTGTATAGGAATGCCAGAGATTTCTGTGCATTAATTTTGTATCCTGCTACTTTACCAAATTCATTGATTAGCTCTAATAGTTTTCTGGTAGCATCTTTAGGATTCTCTATGTATAGTATCATGTCATCTGCAAACAGTGACAACTTTACTTCTTCTTTTCCGATTTGGATTCCTTTTATTTCCTTTTTTTTTCTGATTGCTGTGGCTAAAACTTGCAAAACTATGTTGAATAAGAGTGGTGAGAGTGGGCAACCTTGTCTTGTTCCTGATCTTAGTCGAAATGCTTTCAGTTTTTCACCATTGAGGACGATGTTGGCTGTGGGTTTGTCATAAATGGCCTTTATTATGTTGAGGTAGGTTTCCTCTATGCCTACTTTCTGAAGAGTTTGGATCATAAATGGGTGTTGAATTTTGTTGAAACTTTTTTCTGCATTTATTGAGATGATCATATGGTTTTTATCTTTCAGTTTGTTAATATGGTGTATCATATTGATTGATTTGCGTATATTGAAGAATGCTCGCATTCCTGGAATAAACCCCACTTGATCATGGTGTATGATCCTTTTAATGTGCTGTTGGATTCTGTCTGCTAGTATTTTGTTGAGGATTTTTGCATCTATGTTCATCAGTGATATTGGCCTGTAGTTTTCCTTCTTTGTGACATCCTTGTCTGGTTTTGGTATCAGGGTGATGGTGGCCTTGTAGAATGAGTTTGGGAGTGTTCCTCCCTGTGCTATATTTTAGAAGAGTTTGAGAAGGATAGGTGTTAGCTCTTCTCTAAATGTTTGATAGAATTTGCCTGTGAAGCCATCTGGTCCTGGGCTTTTGTTTGTTGGAAGATTTTTAATCACAGCGTCAATTTCAGTGCTCTGGTTGGTCTGTTCATATTTTCTATTTCTTCCTCATTTAGTCTTGGCAGGTGGTGCATTTCTAAGAATTTGTCCATTTCTTCCAGGTTGTCCATTTTATTGGCATAGAGTTGCTTGTAGTAATCTCTCATGATCTTTTGTATTTCTGCAGTGTCAGTTGTTACTTTTCTTTTTTCATTTCTAATTCTATTGATTTGAGTCTTCCCCCTTTTTTTCTTGATGCATGTGGCTAATGGTTTATCAATTTTGTTTTTCTTGTCAAAGAGCCAGCTTTTAGTTTTATTGATCTTTGCTATCGTTTCCTTCATTTCTTTTTCATTTATTTCTAATCTGATCTTTATGATTTCTTTCCTTCTGCTAACTTTGGGGTTTTTTTGTTCTTCTTTCTCTAATTGCTTTAGGTGCCAGATTAGGTTGTTTATTTGAGATGTTTCCTGTTTCTTAAGGTGGGCTTGTATTGCTATAAACTTCCCTCTTAGAACTGCTTTTGCTGCATCCCATAGGTTTTGGGTCGTTGTGTCTCCATTGTCATTTGTTTCTAGGTATTTTTTGATTTCCTGTTTGATTTCTTCAGTGATCATTTAGTTATTAAGTAGTGTATTGTTTAGCCTCCATGTGTTTGTATTTTTTACAGATCTTTTCCTGTAATTGATATAGTCTCATAGCATTGTGGTTGGAAAAGATACTTGATACAGTTTCAGTTTTCTTAAATTTACAAAGGGTAGATTTGTGACCCAAGATATGATCTATCCTGGAGAATATTCCATGAGCACTTGTGAAAAATGTGTATTTTGTTGTTTTTGGATGGAATGTCCTATAAATATCAATTAAGTCCATCTTGTTTAATGTATGATTTAAAGCTTGTGTTTCCTTATTTATTTTCATTTTGGATGATCTGTCCATTGGTATAAGTGGGGTGTTAAAGTCCCCTACTATGAATGTGTTACTGTCGATTTCCCCTTTTATGGCTGTTAGTGTTTGCCTTATGTGTTGAGGTGCTCCTATGTTGGGTGCATAAATATTTACAATTGTTATATCTTCTTCTTGGATTGATCCCTTTATCACTATGTAGTGTTCTTCTTTGTCTCTTGTAATAGTCTTTATTTTAAAGTCTATTTTGTCTGATATGAGAATTGCTACTCTAGCTTTCTTTTGGTTTCCATTTGCATGGAATATCTTTTTCCATCTCCTCACTTTCAGTCTGTATGTGTCTCTAGGTCTGAAGTGGGTCTCTTGTAGACAACATATATATGGGTCTTGTTTTTGTATCCATTCAGCCAGTCTGTGTCTTTTGGTTGGAGCATTTAATGCATTTACATTTAAGATAATTATAGATATGTATATTCCTATTCCCATTTTCTTAATTGTTTTGGGTTTCTTATTGTAGGTCTTTTCCTTCTCTTGTGTTTCTTGCTAGGGAAGATCCTTTAGCATTTGTTGTAAAGCTGGTTTGGTGGTGCTGAACTCTCTCAGCTTTTGCTTGTCTGTAAAGATTTTAATTTCTCCATCAAATCTGAATGAGATCCTGGCTGGGTAGATTAATCTGGCTGTAGGTTTTTCTCCTTCATCACTTTAAATATGTCCTGCCAGTCACTTCTGGCTTGCAGAGTTTCTGCTGAAAGATCAGCTGTTAACGTTATGGAAATTCCCTTGTGTGTTATTTGTTGTTTTTGCTGCTTTTAATATGTTTCCTTTGTATTTAGTTTTTGACAGCTTGATTAATATGAGTCTTGGCGTGTTTCTCCTTGGATTTATCCTGTATGGGACTCTCTCTGCTTCCTGGACTTGATTAACTATTTCCTTTCCCATATTAGGGAAGTTTTCAACTATAATCTCATCAAATATTTTCTCAGTCCCTTTCTTTTTCTCTTCTTCTTCTGGAACCCCTATAATTCGAATGTTGGTGCGTTTAATGTTGTCCCAGAGGTCTCTGAGACTGTCCTCAGTTCTTTTCATTCTTTTTTCTTTATTCTGCTCTGCAGTAGTTATTTCCACTATTTTACCTTCCAGGTCACTTATCCGTTCTTCTGCCTCAGTTATTCTGCTATTGATCCCTTCTAGAGTATTTTTAATTTCATTTATTGTGTTGTTCATCATTGCTTGTTTCCTCTTTAGTTCTTGTAGGTCCTTGTTAAATGTTTCTTGCATTTTCTCTATTCTATTTCTAAGATTTTGGGTCATCTTTACTATCATTATTCTGAATTCTTTTTCAGGTAGACTGCTTATTTCCTGTTCATTTTTTAGGTCTTGGGGGTTTTTATCTTGCTCCTTCATCTGCTCTGTGTTTTTCTGTCTTTTCATTTTGCTTATCTTACTGTGTTTGGGGTCTCCTTTTCTCAGGCTGCAGGTTCGTAGTTCCCATTGTTTATTGTGCCTGTCCCCAGCGGCTAAGGTTTGTTCAGTGGGTTGTGTAGGGTTCCTGGTGGAGGGGACTAGTGCCTGTGTTCTGGTGGATGAGGCTGGATCTTGTCTCTCTAGTGGGCAGGTCCACGTCTGGTGGTGTGTTTTGGGGTGTCTGTGGACTTTTTATGATTTTAGGCAGCCTCTCTGCTAATGGGTGGGGTTGTGTTCCTGTCTTGCTAGTTGTTTGGCATAGGGTGTCCAGCACTGTAGCTTGCTGGTCATTGAGTGAAGCTGCGTCTTGGTGTTGAGATGGAGATCTGTGGGAGATTTTCACCGTTTGATATTACGTGGAGCTGGGGTGTCTCTTGTGGACCAGCGTCCTGAAGTTGACTGTCCCACCTCATAGGCGCAGCACTGACTCCTTGCTGCAGCACCAAGAGCCTTTCATCCACACGGCTCAGAATAAAAGGGAGAAAAAGAAGAAAGACAAGAAAAGAAAAGAAAGAAAGAAATTACGAAAGAAAGAAGATTAAAGAAAGTAAAATAAAGTAAGATAAAATAAAATAAAGTTATTAAAATAGAAAATAATTATTAAGAGAAAAACATTTTTTTAGGTAAAAAACAAAAAAAACGGACGGATAGAACCCTAGGACAAATGGTGAAAGCAAAGCTATACAGACAAAATCTCACACAGAAGCATACATAGACACACTCACAAAAAAAGGAAAAGGGAAATAAATAATAAATCTTGCTCTCAAAGTCCACCTCCTCAATTTGGGATGATTCGTTGTCTATTCAGGTATTCCACAGATGCAGGTACATCAAGGTGATTGTGGAGATTTAATCCGCTGCTCCTGAGGCTGCTGGGAGAGATTTCTCTTTTTCTTCTTTGTTCGTACAGCTGGTGGGGATCAGCTTTGGATTTGGCCCCGCCTTTGCATGTAGGTCACCTGAGGGCGTCTGTTCTTCGCTCAGACAGAACATGGTTAAAGGAGCAGCTGCTTCGGGGGCTCTGGCTCACTCAGGCCGGGGGGAGGGAGGGGTGCGGATGTGGGGCCAGCCTGCGGCGGCAGAGGCCAGCGTGATGTTGCACCAGCCTGAGGCGTGCTGTGCGTTCTCCCAGGTAAGTTGTCCCTGGATCCCGGGACCCTGGCAGTGGCGGGCTGCACAGGCTCCCAGGAGGGGAGGTGTGGAGAGTGACCTGTGCTCGTACACAGGCTTCTTGGTGGCGGCAGCAGCAGCCTTAGCGTCTCATGGCCTTCTCTGGGGTCCGCGCTTTTAGCCGCGGCTCGCGCCCATCTCTGGAGCTCCTTTAAGCAGCGTTCTTAATCCCCTCTCCTCGCGCACCAGGAAACAAAGAGGGAAGAAAAAGTCTCTTACTCTTCGTCAGGTCCAGACTTCTCCCCGGACTCCCTCCCGGCTGGCCGTGGCTCACTAACACCCTGCTGGCTGTGTTCATGCCGCCAACCCCAGTCCTCTCCCTGTGCTCCGACGGAAGCCCGAGCCTCAGCTCCTAGCCCTGCCCGCCCTGGCGGGTGAGCAGACAAGCCTCTCGGGCTGGTGAGTGCCGGTCGGGTCGGCCCTGATCCTCTGTGCGGGAATCTCGCCGCTTTGCCCTCCGCACCCCTGTTGCTGTGCTCTCCTCCGCGGCTCCGAAGCTTTCCCCCTCCGCCACCCGCCGTCTCTGCCCGCGAAGGGGCTTCCTAGTGTTTGGAAACCTTTCCTCCTTCACAGCTCCCTCCCACTGGTGCAGGTCCCGTCCCTATTCTTTTGTCTCTGTTTTTTCTTTTGCCCTACCCAGAATATGTGGGGAGTTTCTTGCCTTTTGGGAGGTCTGAGGTCTTCTGCCTGCGTTCAGTAGGTGTTCTGTAGGAGTTGTTCTACGTGTAGATGTACTTCTGATGTATCTGTGGGGAGGAAGGTGAACTCTTCGTCTAACTCTTCCTCCATCTTCCTGGCTATTCTCTTACCTACATTTTAATGAAGTATCAGTGGGGATAGGTTATGGGAATATGAAAATCGCAAAAGTATCCTGTTTTCAGGTTCAAGAGTATTCTCATTATTTTGATTTCAGAAAGAATTTGTAGGCTCCCACATACCTGTCTACATATATCCTACAAAGTTAATTGAATTTACTTTTTAAGATCCATAGAAAACTCAGATCTGGTAGAGTGATTTGGGAGGTTTGGGTTACCTGATTCAGAGCACCTTGCTTAATGAAATCAAGGCAAAAGTTGACCTCAGTGGAACCTATAGGCATAGTCCTGACCCACTCATTCTGAAAGCATATATTCTTTTGCTGGTGGACTAGTCTTAGGACTACCCTTGAATATTAAGGACTGAACAGTCTATATTAGTATGAGCCAATTTCAGAAAGAAAACAAGAAAGTGTAGTGGTTAAGTGCAGAGGTCTTAGAGTCTGATATACCAAGGTTCAAATCCAGCTCCACCATTTAATGTTGAGTGACCTTTGGTGTGATACTTAACCCCTTTGAGTGTCATTTGCTTCACCTATAAAATGAAGATGATAAACAGTGTACATGAGTTTAATGCAGAGAAAACACTCCAGGTATTTCAAGAAGAAACGGATCTAATACAGGGAAATCATGCTCACAAAATTGTAGGATGGACTGGAGCAGTGGAAATCACGGGAACCACCAATGGAACACAGACTTCCAGAGCGTGACACCATTGCTGAGTTCCAGAGTCCATGAAGCTGTTGTTGCTGGCCACCACTGCTTCTCACCCCCACAAAGCTGGTGACCAGACACTGAAATGTGGAATTCTCTGTGGCAAACACTCACAGCCATCCAACTTTACTTGCTAACACTAACAATAGCAAGCAAATCGTTACCACCTCACTTTCACCTTCCAAACCTGGGGCCATTGTCTCTCACAGGTTCTTGTATCCAGAACCCTAGCTTCAAGGGAATCTGGGAAATGTAGTTTTTAGATTTCCCAAACCAGCAGTAGAGGAAGGTACCTAGAAAGAAATTTAATATGCTAAATGGCAATAGACCACATCCAGCACAGGACACCGACCTCCTTGGGTTGTTATAAGGATTTTATGAGACCATATGGGTAAAGCACTTAGCACAGTGTCTGCAACACAGTAAGTACACACTATTTATATGGCTGTTTATATTTATGTCATTATTACATTATTGAAATTGAGATATCAGCTGAGCATTTAATGCCCCTTACTTCACAGTTCTTCCCTACTAGCAGGATCTCTCCTTTCTTAGACAACTTTTCCGACTCAATTCCTAGATGTCCAAGGCTCTGTCTCAAAGCTGTCTCATTCTCTCCTGGCCCCATCCTTCGCCAGGCTTTTCTCAAGTCCCAGTTTTACCCTATCTTTATCTCTCAACATACCCTCACCTGAAAATGTATTTTCTTATTCTTTACCAATAGGGTCCAAATTATTAGCAACCAGCCAACCAAAAAAACCAAGGAAAAGTGATCCTGCTTTCTTCCAGGCAGAGAGAGTTTAATCTTCAAACATTTCCAGGATAAGAGGAAATATTTTCCTTCCATCTGTCTAATGAAGGAAAGAAGAGGGAGAAAAATAAAATAGTTACTTATCTGTATTGAAGAAGGCAGAAAGATCACATCCTGTCAAATTTCAAATGGTTAAGTGTTTCTAAGTTTCCAAAATCAGAATTTTAACCATGTTTTCTCTCCTAAGATTAAAAAGCCCTAAGATCATCAAGAGTTCAGGTGATATCTCCCAATTCAAGATGGTAAATTGATCATATATGACTTCCTTCTTGCTCTCTCAAGATTTGATTGGAATGGCAAAAGTGAACAGAAAACCAACCAAACAAACAAAAACTATGGTAGTACTGAAAGCAGTAAGAGTATCATTAGCAGATCAGAGATTTTTTTTTTCTTTTTTGCGGTACACGGGACTCTCACTGCTGTGGCCTCTCCCGTTGCGGAGCACAGGCTCCGGACGCGCAGGCTCAGTGGCCATGGCTCACGGGCCCAGCCGCTCTGCGGCATGTGGGATTTTCCCGGACCGGGGCATGAACCCGTGTCCCCTGCATCAGCAGGCACTGTGCCACCAGGGAAGCCCCGGGATCAGAGATTTTTTAAATAAGTTTCCTGAAGAGAAAGTAAACAGGGATTGTATGGATGGATAAACTGGAGTAGCAGAAAAGAAACCTGGAATATGTATAGAAGAAGGCTTGCCAGGGAGGAGAGTCGTTCTTCTGGCAGAGAAGGGAGCTGTTTTGTTTTGTTTTGTTTTTTGTTTGTTTTTGGCAGAACCAGGCTCCAAGTTGGGGCAACTGAGGCAGCAGATGTTCCTTCTACTGCTTGGCATTTGCCCCCCTCCTCCTGCCCATCTGGCCAAAACAGAGACCTGTAGGAAGAAACCGTAAACAGAATGGGAGGTCTTCTTGGAAAGGGTCATGGCAAAAGGTAGAAGGACCCTGAGGGAACTCCAGATCTCCATAACAGAGGAAGAAAGAGATGGCAGCTCTATCTAGAGGGGAATACACAGAACTTCTCATACCTCCAACACAAGTGTAAAGTCTGCTTTATTTTGGTAATTGTGGAGGCATTCTCTACCCATGCTCCCTAAATGGAGGTCATTTGTTGACATGATGTCTCCACTTTCATGGAACCCATAGTCAGCCCAACCAGTGGGTGAGAAGCCAGAGAATGGGCAAACAAAGGATCCCTACATACTAACATGGCCCTTCAAAGGTCATCAGACATTTGAGGAAAACCAATAGCATGGATTAAGAGGAAATATTAAGATTAAAAATTAAAGAAGGAGGAGAAGGAGAAGGAAATGGAGAAGGAGGGGAAGGGGAAGGGGAAAGAGATGAAGACCCATTCTGGAGAAAATAGACACTAAACAAGAATAGGCTGCTGTGAAAAAGGAGCAATGCAGACATATTTTTAGAAATGAACCATATTACTACTAAAATAAAATAATTTATTAGAAAATTTGGAAGGATATCACCTTCCAAATGCACAAAGAATTCTAAAATATGAGAGAAAACCATAAACATGGCAGATTAATCTAGGAGCGCCAACATTCTACTAATAAGAATTTAAAGAAGATATTACAGAAAATTAGGTGGATAATTATTTTTGAAAATAATACAAGAAAATTTCCCAGAGTTGAAGGTTTTGGAGAATTTTATTCCATCAGAAACACTGCCAGCTTGGACTGACGGAGACAGAGAGAGGATGAAATGAAGGTTGTCTGACTCCCATATTGTACCCTTCAGTACCTTGTGAATTTATTTTATAATGCTATTATTTCTGTGATAACCAGTTAAATACAGGTTTTATATTTTTGCTTTTTTAACTTAAATTTAAATAAGACAGTGTAGATAAACCCAATGGTGTGAGTTTTATTCCTGGGACCCTGAAGGGCACCTACCTTTCTAAGGGGTCCCATTGATTAAAGGATGGCTCCCCAAGGGCTGACATCACCTTGTCTCCTCCACAGTTTACACACCAATCACCTGTGTCTGCTCCATGGTTTACTCGTTTCCCTAGTTGGAGGAAGGGCCCTCTTCACATGTACACCCATCTACCTCTAAGTAAAACCAGCTCTTGCCTTCAAACTTGGGTGGCCCAACTTGTTACCAATTCCCAGTCTTTCTAGATCTTCCAAAGGTAGACTTGTCCTTTTGGTGTTACTGTGTCCCTTCAGAGAAGTAGTGCAGGGATTAGACTGAGAGATAGCTGAGAAAAAGCCCCCTGCATCTCAGTTGCTTCTGAACTCCTGTTCTATCACAGGATTCAGGCACTTTAATCCCTCTACTAAATTATAAATTTCCTGCCAACTGGGTTGCTTGATTAACCCTCACTTACTCCCAACCCCCAACTTCAAGAAAAATAAATTAAGCCCAAGAGATGATGGATGAGTATCCAAAATGCAGAGCAAATTTCCAAACAAATAAAAATAAAGCCAGCCCAGCAATGCTGACTCCCAGCCCACATTCTTCTTAATGGCTGTTAGGAGTCTTGGCACTTCAGGAAGACTGGGTGCTGGGTTTTTGGCCACCTGAGCTTCATACTTACTGCTACCTGCAGTTAAGGCATCACATTCTTTCAAGTCTCAACCTTGAATAATCTGTTTGAAATCAAAATGTAAAGGATTACATTGGGAGAGACCGAGATCCTGAACTGTAATACCGATGGCCAGGAGGATGCCACGGCCAACACCACTTGCTCAGCATGGCACGCTGGCTAAAGGCTTAGACTCTGCACAGACAGCCCTGAGTTTAAATTCTTGCCTGCCATTTTCAAGTTGTGAGATTTGGGATGAGTCACATAGCTCCTGTGAGCCTCATTTTCCCCATCTGTAAAATGGAAACTAGTAATAGCATCTATTTCACAAATTTTTAAAATGAGGATTAAATGGAATGATGTTTCTATATGCATATAAAGTAGTTGGCATATATTCATTGAATGTCAGCTCTTAATATCAAAATGTTATTTTTGTGGTTATTACAAGTGACATACTGATTAATCAGATTGACTAAATCACCCAGGAGAGAGAAGTGAATGCATTCGCTACTATTAGAAACAGGGAGAGTTAAGTCCAAAAATTGACCCCTTCAAGGAGGAAAGCACCTCAATGCAGATGGTTTGGAAAGAGCACTTTGTCATTTGGATCACACCCAACTTTCCTTTCCATAATCACAGCGACTTTGCATGGGTCATAACAAGGAGAGCCCAAATCAAAACTGAAAATAAACAACTCCAGCAAAAGCCAGGGGAGATAACTCACTGTGCTGAATGCCCTCTCAGGGCTTAACCACCCTGGGGGCAGAGCAAACAGTGCAGCGGCTTCCCAAGAAGCTATTTTTGATTTGTGTTTTGAGCATCTGACTCAAGCTGAGTAAAAGGGTTCATTTTCTCACTTGGAAAGTTTTCAAACCACCAAAAGGATTAGGTAAAGAGGGAGATAATACCCAGCCCCGCCAAATCTTTTTCAGTGGTCAAAAAAAAAAGCCGGCAAAAAATTAATCACAAATCTGCTTCAGACAATATATGGACCCATTCAGAGGAAGCTGTCATTTGTTTATCAGTAGCGAGCAGCAGCTTCCTGCAACCAGCAGCAGCTGTCACCCTGCAAAAGGACATCTTTCCATTTTCATGAAGAGTAATGAAAATTTTAAGGCAAAGCAAATGACAAAATATTTGACAGTATTTATCTGCCTTTTTGGCTATTTTTACCCCTGTGCCATGCACACGCCTTCCAGACCTCCCTGACAACATCTTACTTTTTATCCAATCTTGCTTTGCAGCCAAGGCACAAGTCTTGTCATTTACACCTTACAGATGGAGAAGCTGAGACCTTGAACCTTAAGAAATGTGAACAGAGTAGGGCCAGGCAGAGCTGCATCACGGGTGGCTTATAACCACTCCAAGTCCCAAGAGAGAGACAATGGCCATCAGGTAAACGGGAAAGCATACTAATTCAATGGATGCCAGCTTGGGGCAGGACAAAGTGGTAAATGTGGTGATCTGGAAAAATATAGCGCCTAATTGGTGCTTTCTTCCCCAATGAAGACCTTGATATATAACGCTCACAGCGTCATCTGTTTGCCATGTATGGATTTTGTTTTCTCAGCTAAAAATAAAGTATGAGGGCCCGTGTTTATTGGTACAGTTTACTCCCCATAATTCCTTTTTACATATTCATAATCTTGGTAATATTTTCTACATATTTCTGCCAGGATAGGGAGGTCTTTTCCCCATCCGGAATTACCATAATTATTTTGCTAAGGTACCTGAGCCCATTCATTAATTCATTGATCTTATACGGAGTTCCTGCTACAGGGCACAGGGCTGGGAACCTGGGGACACTGATGAATGAGTCTTAGTTCCTGCCATCAAGGGGTTCAGAGTCTATAAGGGGGAAACTGACATGGAAACAAGTAGGTAGATTTGTAAAGAAATACCCTGGGAGCTGTGGACCAGGAAAGGCTTTCCACTCTCTTGGGCACCCTTGGTTGTCCCACTTTGCCCTCTCCTCTCTGCCCTGCTCACTCTGCACAGGTCCCCTTTGGTACTGATATTTCCTTTTAGATCTCCCCACTGCACTTCAGAGGAGACCTCCAACATCCGTTAAAGATATTATTCCAGGCCACAGAAGACAGGTTTGTGCATATAATACAGATTTTTCCAGATGTATTGCTTATAAGCAGTCCTTTCATAGAGCAAATCAAGGCTAATTCTTTAAAGCGAAGCAACATTAAAGTTTTTTTATTTTTCCTGGAGCACATTCCAAAGATTATGATCTACAAAAAATACCAAAATAAGAAAGGATCCCTGGGTTTGGTATGTTGCTAATTTTTTATTGTCTGATTTATAGAGTTGATAGACAAGCCATGTCCTCCTCATCTCTGGATTGAGGATGTGCTGACAGCTCCATCCATCAGGCAAGCTGTCAGAGCACAATGCTTCATAGAGGTTGTTAAACAGAGGTCCAGCTGGCTAACACTTCCAGGATATGAGAAAGAAGAAAGTTAATCTTAGTGCCCACAGAAAAGTATTTCACTCATCCAGCAGAGAAATGGACATAGCAATAAAGTCTTTAGCCACAGGTATTAGAATTTAAAGACAAATTTCAAACATATGTCTGTATTTCTTCTTCCTTTATGATCCTGGAATCAATCCCTGCTTGAAACACTTTGATAAGTAATCAGCCAGCAATGGCAATCTCACTGAAATGTGGATCCATCTTCATTAGCAAATTTAAGGACCATTTATGTCTATAAATTCAGGGCAGAGCAGATAGAGGAGATGTCATTCTAAGTCCACAGTTATACTGGTCCACTGAGGAGCTGGACTGCAGCTGGATGCTTTTAATTATTAGGGGTACAAGGGAAAGACAGTGGCCATTGACACAATCACATTAATAGTTTGATTGGTGATCATTTTACAGTGGCTTGAAGAATTTTAAGCACATGCGAAACATCAAAGGGACATATTTTATCTGCTAGGTTTTCTGTCTTTCAACACCTTCAACACCTTTGCATAGTTATAGACCTTTCTGACTTTTGGATCATGGCAGTTCCTCAAGGATAAAGAGAAGTTCCATAAGGGCGTGAGAGAGACTCACAAAACAACCTCTTCGAAGTCTAGTTCAAGGAGACAGCCTCCCTGAGCAGCCTCCTTTGTTTGGTCTCCAAACGGTCTTAGAGATCCTGGCCCAGAGAATAACTTGTAGAACGGAGCCAACGCGAGAATAATACTAAAGGGTCCCCAGCCAGCAGGTGGCACTGCAATCGTTGGCAATCTGAGCTTTGTGGGTGTTCTCTAACGATGACCTTTGTTGATTGTTCTAACCCAAATATTGTAATTCCCTTTGTCTTCTCTGCCCTCCCTTGACTTTGCTGAGTCACTTCATGCTGTGTCATGGAACTCTGTGCTGCAGTGGGAGACTCAAAAGAAGCTCTAAACCCTTTGTAGCTGGCTGCCAGGTTAACTCATCTGGGGCCAGGCTGTCATGCCCAAGAACCATGGTGGGAGTGGTGGGGGGAAGATCTGTTGTCTGTTCATGGGGCTAGTCCAAAGCTGAGGGTGATGTAGCTAAGGGTGGACTCAGCTTCTCAAAGCATTTGAGGACTCTGAAGTATATCCCCTGACCTCTCATGGGCAAGAAAGGCCCTAGGTGTCCATATTGCATCTGCAAGTGCATCCTCCTCCCCAGAAAAGACTCCAAGGGTCCATGCTATATCTCCAAGTGCACCGCCGCCCACTCTCCCAGGAAAGGCTCCATGTGTTCACATTGTATCTCCAAGGGCATCTCCTCCCCTACCTCCCCAAAGCTCCAGGTGTCCTTGTTGCATCAAAGTGGCAATGGTGACACAAGAACCCATCTGTGATCAACCTGCTAGAGCTCAGAAAGAGAAGGTGACTCTCCATCTCACACCTGTGTCTGGGCTAGCCTTGCATAGAGAAGGAAGAAGCTCCCAAAAGGATGAACCATACTCTCCCCAAAGGCAAACATCCTCTTCTAAAGAGAACCTCTACTGGAGTTTATGTCAGGGTGAGGTGGGGGTTGAAGAAGGGATATATTTTTATAATTCCCTCCTGCTAAAGAGGAAGGATCCCAGAGAGAACACCTTAGGTGCTGAGGGAAGATGGGGGCATTGGATTGATTCAAGTGGGAGGATACTAATGGGGGTGGGTTTAAATTATTCTATACAATAATAGGAAGGAAGAGACTAAGAAAAAGCTGGTGGAGGGGCGGGGCAGACACAGGAGAGAAGGAGATGACTAAGGTGGATATTTGGATTAAGCTTTGCTCTGCAGTGTGTGGTGTAATCTCTTCTCCATCTTCCCATAAAATACCTGTAAAATCAACGTTGCCGAATAATGCCTTTGTGTTCTACTGAAGGGGGAGGAATGGAATATACAGATGTGCTCAGTCCTTGAGAAAGTGCCTGGGAGTGATCCAGGACCACCTAACAGGCTCAGCCTGAAATGGACAGAATAATACAATTAGCAAAGGGTGTGGGATAGCACTCCACTTGGGTCCCTTGTCGTGATGGCCAATGGCCAAGGTAATTTTCATGTGACAGGGACACTCTCCAGATGAGAGAGAGACACCACAAAGATCCTGGAGAAATGTCATCTCTCAGCCACCTCTGCTACTCTGCCAGTGATCTGAGAACAGAAGGCCCTCTCAGGCTTGAAGCAACATTTCACGGGAAATGTTTGTCTTAATGTTTTAAGGCCACTGGATATTTAGTTTGATGGTGCCACGTGGCTCTAAGTGTGACTCAGCTTAGGTATTTGCTTAGTGGTTCTCTGAGTGCGGACCCTGGACCATAAACATCAGAATCACTAGGGAATTTGATAGAAATCCCAATTCTCAGGCCTCACCCAGATCTACTGAATCAGACACTTGGGAGGTAGGGCCCAGTGATTTGGTTACATGGGTCTTCTGGGTGATCCCAGGACCCCTGATATTTGAGAATAACTCCTTTCGCAATGATTCTCAATGTTTGGTGGCACCTGAACCCCCAGTAGAGCTTGTCAAATACAGAATCACAGAATTCCTGGCACAGACACCAAGGATTTAACTGTGTAGGTCTGGGATGAGCCTGACTCCCTGTGTTTAACAAGTTGTGCAGATGGCTTGGGTGCCCATCCAAGTTTGCGAACCACTAGCACAACGGGCTAAGAAGAAATTGGGTCCTATAGTCTGAAAGTATGAGCCAATGTTGCTGGCAAATTAAACAGCTTATTGAAACAATTGAGGCCCCCAGGTTAGGTGAAGGAGCTTAATTAATGTTCCTTATCAATACAGGATGTCCTACAGCCTGTGGAGAGGAACATTTGGAGATCATACGTGGGGAAGAGTTCTTCATCCACAAGCCCAAAGCTCCACCCAAGAGAACTCAAGTAGCTATGGAATGAGTGGGGCCCCCAGGAGCGACCCAGAGACTCATTCATGTTTCTCAGGGCAAGAGCTGTAGTCCAGCTGTCCCATGGGACAAGACACCGTGTTTCTCCAGGCAGGATCCAGAGTTCAGTTGCTCAAAGAGCCATCCTCAGAATCACCTTGGAGCTTTCACCAGTGCAGATTCAGATTTGTGGACCCCACCCAGACCTGCCGAATTGATTTGTGGAATTGGGGACCAAGAATCTAAATTCTTAATGAGTACTTTGGGTGTCTCTCATGCACATTCAAGTTTGAAAACCACTGATCTAGAAAAATGGGTGTAACAAGGCGGGTTAGCATCATTTACATTTTAGTAAAAGTTCTAGGATCCAAAGTTGTGTGGCCTGGCTGGAGTAGCAAAGTGGATTCTTGTTTCACATTCCCACCTTGGGAAGCACAAAGGGTCATTGCTCTGGGTGAGGTCACTTACGAATTGTTGGTTTCCATGTGTAGACCGTGCACTTAAAAGTCTGAGATATGTCTATGCAGTATTCTAAGTATATTCAACTTAATATAGCTCTGTGGTGAGAGTGCTTGTCTGGTATTTAAAATATTCCCAAGAGTGCTGGGAATGGAAGAAAATGCCTAGCCAGCAATATACCATAAAATTTCGAGGGGAAATTACTCTGATACAGCTATAAATATAAGATTTCCCATAATATTAATTTCCTCATTTCTTGTTCTTTTTGTTAATCCCATTTTTCCTTGTGGTGTCCAGTTGAAAAATTCCTTAAGTAATTAAAAAGAAGTGAATGAGTGCATGTTTTGGAGATGGCAAAGAAGGGGTACAGTTGGGGGAGCTGGAAAGTCTGCCTTCCATTCTGCAGTGGGTAAGGAGTCAGGAAGGCGAGCCCATCCCAGGGGCCCCCAGGAGTGGCTATTGGGAGAAACTGATGAAGTATCCTCCTGCTATTCCCATAGGGTCCTTCCTAAAAATTGTGCTGGCCGATCCACAATTTAAATTTCTGTCATGAGTTACACTATTCTAACAGTGGCTGTTGGAATACACATGCCTGTCTGTATCCAAGGTTTTAGAAGTGACCATACACCTTACATATTTCTTCCCCTAAATATTCGCATGTCTTCTTCTACAGTATAGACCTGTAATGTCTTTTTAAAAACCTACTCCCACAAGTGCAACTTCATTAGAAGTCAGCTGGCCTTCTGACCAGCGTTTCAGACTCTGATTATTAGACCAAAATCCATTAAACACATAAAATCTCCTATTGGAGCCTCCAATTTAACCTCAGGTCTCATAAAAGAGAATGGAGTGATTATAAGAAAGTGTTCTAATACTGTGCAAAGTGTGGGAATAATAATATGGGGGATTTATGCAGTGCCTTTTGTCTAAGGAACTAAGAGAATATCCTAACCTCTGTCTAGTGGAGTAGGTTTCGATTTCTTTTTTGTTGATTAGTTGACCTTGCATATGTCCAAGTTTCCCTACCTATAAAATGGGGATAAGGATAATTGCCTAACCTAACACCCAGAGATAATGGACGTAAAGGTTTTACGAAGTGTCAAGGGACAGTCGTTGTTGCCCCAGTAGAAATCAAGGTATGGCTGTTTCTTCCTCTTTAGGCATCTAGATCTTGTGCATGTTCAGGGGAACCGTTCAAGCCTAATAGTGTATTGGTCAGTGTCCGTGCCCAGTAGGACAGTGGTTCTCACACTTAACTGTGCCTAAGAACCACCTGGAGATCCTGTTAAAATGCAGATTCTTGGGGCCTGCCTCCAGAGATTTTAATTCGATGATTTTAGATTGGACTGAAGAAATGAATTCATCCAGCAGTTATGTGTGCTGGACACAGTTACAGACACTAGGGGAATGCAAATGAACAAACAGACAAAAATCCACTCATGGTTTACCTGCATTTATAGTGGGCCTCCAGGTGATGCTGAGACTGACAGCCACTCTCCCAAAGGCCACACCTTGAGGACCAGAGCAGCAGCATATGTCAACTAGCGACAAATGTCGTCTCTGCCATACTGATGGCCGTACTGATGGAAACTTAAAACATTTCCAAACTCTGATTATTCTTCTTCTCCACTGGGACCTACTCCTTGGTCATAATCTTCTAGAATCTTTTTATTCAAGAACAATGGGTCCTTCCAGACCTTCTAAGCAAGATTGTTTGCTCTAAGTTTGTTGCTTTTTCATTCCAGTATCACACATCATTTGCACTGATTTCTCAAAGGATCTCCCTAGTATCAAAGTCTTTAAAGAGAATCAAGAAACATATGACTGTTCCGGGGACTTTGGCAACAGGAATGATTGCAAATATGTCTGGATTTGACCTCCAAGTGTCGGAAGACAATTGATTTGTCTAGTTCCAACCTAACCTAAGGGTTTACCTTGAATGGAAATTAGTCTTGGACTGGACTTACTCCAAGTCATTTCATTTTCATTTTCCTTTCTATGTTATAGCATTTTGAATGGGGAAAATTAGCTTTTATTAATGACCCGCACTTCCTCTGGAATGAAGGCTCCGGTCTGGAATGCAGTTGATTAATTTCTCTAAGTCCTTTGATGCATCAATGCTAAAGATATATTGGCATCTTAGCTGACCCAGACCAACAGAGTAAATGAAACCCAGATGCACAGTGGCATTGCACTTTAAAAAAATACTCTTTTTATGTGCAAATCTACCTTTAAAAATACATATTAAGAAGCAGAGCTGAAGTATAAAAAATTCATTTCACTCTAGCAAACCTCGAGTGCCCAAAGCTGACAACAAATGATTCAGTGAGTAAACTAAAGGTAGAACAAATCAACAAGGGCAAATAAGACTTTAAGTTAGTGAAGAAAATGAAGAACTAAAAGATAACTAATAGATTTCAGGTTCATTGAAAAATGTATCTAGGGAGATTTCTTAAGTTATATTTCATTTAGTCCATATTTTATTTGTTAGTTATGTCCTGCTTTCTTCCTCAAAGGATTTGGGCTGCCCTATTTTTCCCTTTACCTGGTGTGAGAGAACACTGAAAAGGAAAAGATCTTCCTTTCATCTTCATCTTCTCCCTTCCCTCAAGTTCTGCAACCACTTAGGAATTTCAAACAGGGTAAGGAAAGCACATTACTTATCTTATAATAAGTTTTCCAACATCCACTATAATCTCTGTCATTTTAATAGCTTTTTTTTAATCAATCTTAGAGGCCTTCGCAGCTCCCCAAAACTGTGAGTCTATAGGTATGTATTATGTTTGTAACTGATGGCACGGGTAAACATCTTGCTTTATTTCCATTTTTTAAAAGGACCTGCAAAATTTTAAAAAAGAGGTCTGCAATTTTTGGAACCGACTTTTCTTTTCCGAGTCCTTGAGGACCTCTTCCTCCTGCATACATATTTTAAACCCATGCATGTGCATCTAGTATGTAACTGTTTCACTCATTATTATAAATATTTTCCCAAATTGTTACACACTTTAACCTTTAAAAGTTACCTTTTTTTTTATTATTATTATTTTTTGCGGTACGCGGACCTCTCACTGTTGTGGCGTCTCCCGTTGCGGAGCACAGGCTCCGGACGCGCAGGCTCAGCGGCCATGGCTCACGGGCCCAGCTGCTCCGCGGCATGTGGGATCCTCCCGGACCGGGACACGAACCCGCGTTCCCTGCATCTGCAGGTGGATTCTCAACCACTGCCCCACCAGGGAAGCCCGAAAGTTACCATTTTTAATGGCTATGTAATAGTCCAGAGAGTTGATGTGTCATTAGAACACAGGAAAAGGAAGGGAAATATTTGAGCAGATAGCCATGACACAGTCTGCGAAATGAGCTACACCACTGTTATTTATAGCATGTTGGAGCATTAATATTCCAGGGAGAGAAGTCTCGTACCAAAGAGCTTATTACTGGGAGGGCTTATTTATCAGACATGCAGAAGATGAGAGCTATCTTGGTCTCAATTTTGTTTTGAAACCCCTCTTTATTCATTTCCTGTATTAATATCCTTCGAGGGACAACGAGTTCTGCAAAAAGCAGAGAGAACAGTGGAAATGAAACAACTCACCCTGCCTTCTGCACAGTGGCTGCGAGGTGAGCGTTGGGTGCCCTCTGGCACCCTAACACCCACACATGCACCCCACTTCAGTGGAGTCACGGTGCAGAGGGAATACAGTATACGAGGCAGTAGAGTGTAGCGGCAGACAAGCAAGTCCTCTGGAGCCAGACTTTGCCCTTGCATTCATGGATCTTAACCATTTTCATCGGTAAAAATGAGGACGTAATAATAGCACTTACTCCCTAGGGTTGTTGTGGAGATTATATAAGGAGCAGGACTGGGCGTATGGTAAACATCATATAAGGTTCATTATTATCATTACTTTTCCACTCACTTTTGAAGGAGAGCACAGCAGAGATCAAAGTGCCAGGTCACCGACTGGGCAGCCACCCTATCAATAATAGTAAAAGGCAGACTAGCCAGTGCCATCCTGGCCCCTTTTTCTTGTATCCACTTGTTTTACACGAATTTTAACCCAGCGGTAATACCTGAGACCTCACGCCTGTGTCTTAAGCCAAGAACTAAAGAAAAGTTCCTGGAAGTTTAAGCCTTAGTTTCAACTTCACACACACACAGCCTGTCTGAATGAAGATGGCATTTGGTCGGTCCAAGACGCTCCCATCACCACTACTAGCTGCCGTTTATTCATTGCCTACTACATGCAGGACCCTATCAGGTACTTCATATAACTATACCCAGTGTTCCCAACAATCTTACAGGGTAGGTGTTGTTGATATTGTTGTTATTATTATATGTTCCATTTTACAGATGTTGGAACTTGTGGCCAGAAAGATAAAGTGATTTGCTTAAAGCCAGTGGACTCAGAATTTGGAATTTAAATTCGGTTCTGTATAATTCCCAAGTCTATTCTTTTCCCACTGCACCCACTCCTGTGCATTGTGATGTGTGCACAGAGATGACGAGTCCTGGGGCCCGGTGTTGCTGATTAAGTAAACTGGTTAATGCGCACAGCTGCTTTGCTGAACAGTTTAGTGCTTCCTCCACGTCCCAGGCTCAATGCCAACCCTACAAATTCCCCTCCACCTCCCAACACCCACACCTGCATTTCAGACTCAGCATCTATGCTCCTGACCCTGGCCTGCAATAGATCCTCCACCCGGCTCATGAAAAGAGTTATGCATAGTTGACATAGAGACAAGCAGGTCAAGCCTTCCGGCTCTGGTCCTACCTATCACCTCTCCCTCTCATCTCATGTCTGGTGACCTTCTGTCTCACCTTCATCTCCACAGTCCACTCTTCACCTTCTTCTTCTTGCTGAAGAGCAGGCTTTGTGGTGGCAAAAGAACACCATGGAGACCCCTCCTCTCATTTCCCCTTAATCCCCAGCTGGCACTGGGCACACGAATCCCTGATTACACTCCTGGAAGTGAGGGTTCACACACCAGCCTTGGGATGGAAGCTGGGAGAAGGTGAGATGAGAGATTTGCAGATGATTCATACTGAGCTGCTTTCTGGAACCTCAGGCATAAGAGGTTCTCACTCACTCAAGGCCCAGACCAAGATCACAGGGTCAGCGTGAACTGCCATTAGGGGCTGAATTGTGTCCCCTCAAAATTCATGTGTTGAAGTCCTAAATCCCAGTCCCTAAGAATGTGACCTTATTTGGAAACAGGGTCGTCACAGATGTAATTAGTTAAGAGGAGGTCGGACAGGAGTGGCCTAATTCAATGACTGGTGTCCTTATGAAAAGGGGAATTTGGACACAAACATATGCTCACAGAGAAAACGTCATGCGAAGATGACAGCAGAGATCAGGGTGAGGCTTCTACAAGTCGGAGACCAAAGGTTGCCAGCAAACCACCAGAAGCTAGGAGAGGCCTGGCATCAGGTCCCCTCACAGCCCTGAGAAGGAACCAACCCTGCCAACAGCTTGATTTGGACTTCCAGCCTCCAGGACTGTGTGTAAGTCCCCCAGTTTGTGGTACTTGTTATGGCAGCCCTAGGAAACTGGAAAGATACACAAAGGAGTCCTCTGAAAGCTACTGCAGAACCTGTTCGTGGATCAGGCGGTTGCAAGTGCAGTCAAGGCTGTGGGCCTGCTTCCTGGATGGGCTACCGGGGCAGCTCACAGACAGCCCCAATCCTTCCCTGAAGTTCTTTGGAGACACTTCTAGACTATGACTAACTCAGCCTTGCCAAATGCCACAGACCATCTTTGGTACCGGCCTGCGGAGATGGAATAAGTTAGTTTTTAATGAAGCCCTGTGTTACCTCCACCGTAGGTACACTTTATGACTTTCATGGGCCTCTGGCACTTTGGTTTTTGTGGGCTCCTTCCTCCATTAAAAAAGAAAAAAGGGCTTCCCTGGTGGGCGCAGTGGTTGGGAGTCCACCTGCCGATGCAGGGAACGCAGGTTCGTGCCCCGGTCCGGGGGGATCCCACATGCCGTGGAGCATCTGGGCCCATGAGCCATGGCCGCCGAGCCTGTGCGTCTGCAGCCTGAGCTCCGCAATGGGAGAGGCCACAGCAGTGAGAGGCCCGGGTACTGCAAAAAAAAAAAAAAAAAAAAAAAAAAGAAAAAGAAACACGTTAAAAATATTTGACATATGAGTGTGTTTCGTGTTTGGTAATTGCAATCATAGTTGCTTTTGTTGTCATCCATTTACAATGCTTGGTGTCAGTCTATTTATCTCTTGTAAACAAAATACAGTGTGTGTGTCAGAAAAAAAATATTTGACAACGTCAGTGGGGTAAAGACAAGTATAATCTATGCTGGATCCATCATTCCTTATTCCTTACAATTATATTAATTTTTCTTCATATTTTAAAAGAAATTAAAACATTTCTGGGGTCCCCTAAAAGCATTAGGGGCCCCCGACACTTTGTCCCTCTTTGGTTAAGTCAGCCCTGCCTACAGATAGAATGAGTGAGCCCTTGGGGAATCAAGAAACCTCCCTCCACTGGGTGATGTTGCCACCAAGAAATGAGCCTTGGAGAGATCTGCGGACCAGTGTGTTGGGTCTAAGCACTTTCTCTAGCCTTTGAAAGTTATGCAGTTGCTGCCCGGGTTGCATTTCTTGTGTCAAAAAGTCCACAGTTTGCCTTACACTTTTCCTTTTCCTCAGGATGAACCCAAAAAGAAATACTCCCAGGTATAGAGGGAGAGCCATGCTACATATTAGCTGCCACCACCTGCAAGTGTGGGACCATAAATCGACACCCCTTCCCACCGAGGCAGCCTTTGTAGGCTGTCAGAGCCATACATAAAACACGCTCCTCTGCACTGTTTTATCGGCCTTCCTGATTTACTGTATATACAGTCTCCAAGTTAAATACCAACAGAAGCACCCGAAAATGTATTCTCTTGCAACCCCTGTCTGAAAACCACAGTGCCCAAATAATGTCTTCCCATTCATCATTTCCTTCCTAATACCTGAGTGTCATCCTGGGAGCTAGATCCCTACAGCAGTGCCCCATGAAACACATGAGCACAGAGAAGAGGAAACAGAATCTCCAGAGGGAAGTCCCAGGCGTTTTAAAAGTGAGTGTGTTTCAAAAATGAGACTAAGCAATTGGAACAGTAGGTATCTGGCTCCCCTTTAGTGGGGCTTTCACTGGCTTCCTTTAATGTTATATTTGAATCTATCTTCCTTTAATGCATGCCTCCTAGCCATAGGAGCAGTGATAACAAATTGAATAAATAAACCCACACTAAATGATCCTCCCTGGAAACCGTTAGGAAATGTCTGTGTTTACGCAGAATTCCAATTACTCTCTGCAGAGGATCCAGGAGCATTGGTTTCTAGTCAGTGACAAGCCACTGGAGCAAAGGTATCAGAAGGCAGAAAGCAATCCCCAGATACAGGTTGTCAGTATGAGAATGGGAGGGCCAGAGAGGAAGTGCATCTGGGTTTGAATATCAGCTTTGCAACAGCTACAGGATGGTACCTTGGAGTGCCCGATTCCTCGTTACAAAATGAAGATAGTGCCAATGGTGGACAGTGTTGACTGGGAATTCAATTTCCATCCCCTCCCCCTGATTTTGTTTAGGTAACTACCTGTTCAGGGTTAGCTTCATGGATGTGTGAGCTGTGCGGTCACGTGGGGCCTCCTGCTCCAAGGCCTCCATGCTTGGTTACATGCTGTGCAATGACCATCTTGAAATTCTTAATGTTTGTATCTTTGAACTTGTGATTTGTAACTAAAGTCTGATGGGACAGTGGAAAGTGGAGTGTGCACGTGAGCAGGGGAGATACAACGTCATATGCCACCTTGTTCACGGCTTCTGTGATCAAGGAGAATTCTATTCTCCTCACTGGTGAGTGGTTCACTCAAATCAGATCAATGAGAAGATTTCTAGGGGCTTCTGGAAAAGTTCTGTCTCCTACTTCCAGAACTGCCTCTCTATTCCATCCTTCTGCAAGAATAAGGATGAAGCCAATGTACAGGGCAGGGCAGAATCAAGAGAATCACAGAAAACCAGAGCTAGAGCTTCTGGGCTAAGCAACCAAAGTGTTGGCCCTCCCTGTGGACTTTCAGGAATGTGAACCAACCATTTTATTGTTGCTAAATCCAGTTTCAGATGGATTTCCTGTAACTTGATGCTGAAAGCATACCAATAATTATCTGTTGACTGAGTGGGCACATGTGTACAGCAATGAAAAGCCAGAAGTCACCCCGGCACTGGACCAGCCAGTGACTACCTCATGGGTCTTAAAGGAGGGGGAGAGCTGATGGGTGAAGCGCAAGGAAGAGGCAGCCCTGGAAGGAAGGGGCACCATGGCGTGTTCAAGGGCATGAGGCAGACGAACATAAGGGGGCTGAGAGGGACGCAGTCTGAAGATGCAATGGTTCATGCAGGGAGAGTGGGTACCATGGAGAAACTGCCCTGGCTTTTGGAGGGTCCAGGGTTTTCTTGAGGTTATGCAGACCCTGTGCTAGGGCATAGCTCAGAAGTGCCTGCGTGGTGAAGAGATCTGTGGTCACGCAGTCATGGTATGATCTTTGGAGCTAGTTTCTGCTCACCTCGTTCAAGCAAAGGCACTTTACCAAAATATTAATAGCTCGGTTTTGGTGTCCAACCACATGGGTTTGAAACCTCACTAATAGTATATCCTAGGCAAGTTATTCTATCATTCATCCTGTGTGAAATGAAGGCAGAATGAAGGTACTAGTTGTATCTGTTTCTCCCTTTCTTATGAGGATTACGAGGTCATCCAGCGTTTGGCACTTGGCAAGCGTTCTTTGGATGATCATTATTGTTATTAACAGTCTTTTAATTGCCCTACATGGTTCCTTGCAGGGGGAGATTACTCTGGGGTCCCACTGCCCCACAGTCTCCTATCCCCTCCCCTCATCTTTAAATGTTTGGAGCCCTCCGTCAGAGATTGCAAACCCCTCTTTCACCTTCCTGGTACCTTCTGCAGTGGCCCCCAAGCTGCAGGATGAATGCCTTCTGGGCACCAAGCTGAGTGTGCCTGTTTCTGCCTCCCTGCCATTTAGGCTGGAGGAGGTTGCTGAAGAGGCTCTTTGGGTTGAATTCAACAACCGCCAGGCAACCTCTCGGGCTACACCCAATCATCATGGCAATGCCCTGAGTGACTTGAGTCCTGGCCCACTTAGAATTTATAGAAGAAAAGTTAAAACTCATACAAGAAATACTTATGTGGCTGATTTCACTTGATTTATAAGAATTTCTCAAGTGAAAAAAACATATTTTCACCATATTGTACAGTGCTGTCTGCTTCCCAAGGGCATATCTGGCCACATTTTGTGGGTTTTTTTTCACAGACCCCTGCATCACTTGGCCACAGGAATCAGATATGACCCTGTTAGGTACTGCATATTTTCTTAGTTTATCCATTTTCGGATATTTATTCAATACCTATTACATGCCAGGTACAATTCAGTGAACTGTCTTGTATAGTTATCTGCGTTCTATATATTATGTATAAGTGATGATGTTACCCATATCACATATATACTTTTGCATTTCCAAATACTTAGAATAAAACTTCAGAGAAAATATGCAATTTAAACCACAAACTACCCTAAAAAACTTTCCTTCAAAACTTCAGCCAAGAATAGTATAGTTAGAAATTCAACTGGTTTCTGGCCTCTGGATTAGTATAATCCTTCTGAGGTTGACGTCGGAATGTAGTTCCACTCAGCACATCATTACCACTAATATTTACAGCTTGCTTTTAAAAAGTAAACAAATTAGGAGAAACCAGAAAAATTTTAAGCCACCATGCCCCAAACTTTCCATGAATCTTTATTATCATGATGTGATAAAAACAAATAAAAATTCTTGGATATAGTTCAATATCAGAAGATGATTCTGCATCTGCAGAACATCTGACACATACAACGTTTTAAAATTTCATTTTTAATGAAGATGCAGTATAAAGCATGCTCTATGTCTGGGCACAAAAATCCTGTATGTTATCAATTATTTGAAACACACAGTACACGTGGCCAACAAACACATAGAACCGGCCAATGTTGTTGGTGAGATTATGGGGATGGGGAGAGATTGCTTGCAGCTGTTATGTTAATTAAGGGACAGAATGACTCATCTGCCACACCATCTCTCAGTTGGGCTACCAGGCCTTTTTCTGCTTGGCTCTGAGATGATACGGACTTAGCAAGCTGATGCCTAGACTCTGGCTCCAGTTGGTTCCCACGGGGAGCAGATCTTGAAGAGGACATTCTGGCAGGCTGAGTTGCAGCTTCTCATCTGGCTAATTCTCCATCACACGTAGGCTTGGGATGGGGGTGATACGGGATTGCCTTCCCCCATGTGGATGTGGCTAGGGTTGGGGGCAAGGACCAGGCTGGGCTGGGGCCTATAGAAGCAATCTATTAACAAGAGTGGGAGGCTGAACAGAGAGGCAGAGCTGGGGTGGCATTTTGAGCCTCCCTTTGCAGTTGTTTTGCTTTGTTCTTCTGCATAATTTGCAGGTAGCATTAGCTCCATACAGGACACAACATAGGCACCAATACCGTCAGGTGGCTTGCAAGATCCGAGAACAGTGCAGTTTGGGGTAAGTGTCTCCTTGTAAGTTTCCAAGGGGCAAAATCGTACATGATGAATAAACACTTTCTGGTAACTTCTGAGACATAGATCATAACACAGATTGAACATACATTATAAAAAATGATGTTTCTCATGCATCCAATCTTTATGAGGAAGTGACACCTCTGTCACTTTTCTATGGGCTCATGTTCCCTAACGGTGGTGACAGTCATTCTATCAACTGATGCAAGTCAAAGATGAAGATGAACACAAGAATAGAAAACACTTAAAATGCATGATGTTTATTTCCACAATTTAACCACTAATGTGCATCAAAAGTCTTTGATAAAATAAATATCCTACTGTTTTTAAGAGTCAGTGAAAATCACGTTATCCTTCTTTTCGTCTTTTCCTATTCCACTTTCTGGATGTGCTAAAAAGCAATCAGATGCCAGGAAGGTAGTTAAACTTCAAGAGGGAAGATTTATCAAGTACCTGTTGGTTGTGGGCATAGTTCTCTAACCAGAGTGTCCCACTGTTCACAAATCTTTCCTCCTTCCCGACACTGGAGGCCAGTAGAGTTATTTTTCCTTCTAGCCCTGGTGATGGGATGAATTAACAATCACCTTCTTGCATCCTTCCACTGCCCCCTCCACCATGACTACTCCAAGGGGATACAACAGTTTACTCTCAAGTGGTACATTAGAGTAAGCTCCACCCACCCAGGAACGGAAAAGAAGACAACCATGGACAGCTAAGTAGTTTATCTAAAGAGGCAGCAGAGCTAAGGGGCAAAAGAGGGTCACGTGGTGGGGCCTGTTCTATCAGAAGGGAAAGACCATGGTCATAGCCATGGCAGAAACATTCTTTGAGATGAAATTAGGCTGCTCCGTTTAAGAAGAAAGTTGCGTACCTGTTTACATTAGCTGCAGCTCCCTTAGGTGGAGAGCCTGGTCTGGGATTGGAGCTCCCCCATTCATCAATGTCTGGGGCCCATCACTATCTTCCTCCAGATCTTGCAACACCCAAGAAGAGGAAACACTGACAAAGACCACTGAACCGCCGAGGCATTACTCAAGTTGCAAGTGAGAGGAAGGGGCTGAGAATCCACTCCTCTTTCAGAGGAGGGGGTGGAGATTTCTGGGGCAAGATGATAGGCTGCATAGCGGGTGTCGGGGTAGAAGACTCTACCCCAGAAAGCCACAAGTCATGGGGGTCTTTGTTTAGGTGGGTCTTCCCATTTGTGGCACCAGAGGACACTGAGTGAGTTGCCATCGTTGGTTGTGTCTGCTTCCACCAAGGCATCGCTTACCCTCCAGTTATTACCATCCTAAACCATTCTTGGGACAGATACCAGCATCCTGGAGGTCACTAGGAAAAAAACTCCAGGAGCTAAAGACGTGATGATGCAACTTCTTATTTCTGCAGGTTAGTGAAGATTCCTCTAACAGTGACTTATATAACCGAAGTTATATTCACCTTAACCACCAAATAAGATGGCAACCCAAAATGTTATGAAAGTCTTCTTCCTAAATTTCTTTGAAAGAAAATCTTTTAAAAACTGTCCAAACTTAAAGGTGAGAGGGCACATGGAACGTTTGAATCAAGAGCTCACAGCAGAGAAATTCCAGGGTAAGACGTAACAGTATGGTGAGAGCACACAAGCCCAGCATGGTAAGGAGGCCAAGATGCTCAAGCCTTTTATGCTAGAATCGTCATAAACATGCAAACAATGATGATGAGAATTCATTGAGTGCTTACAAAGTGCCAGGCACTCTCTTAAGTGCTTTTTGTGTAATAACTTGTTTAACAAGCAAATGTTTGGCAGTCAAGTGCAAACAGAAAAACCCCTAATGTTTCCCTCAAAAGCCGTGTTAAAATTCAGATGCTCTTCTTTCTTGATACAGTTCATTATTCACTAATCGTTGATAGCATCCTTAGACAACAAGCAAGCAGACACCAATGTGGCAAGGCCAACTCTACTAGATTTTCCTAATGATGAGTTTCCCATCAGAGGTCCCCGGCGTTGCAGCCTGTTACGGAAGTGGGTACCAGTCTTTTCATGGTAAAGATTTAGGTTGAAATAAGACCCAGTTGTTTGAGCAACATAAATTGAAGGAGCATTATCTAAATAAGTAAATTATCTTTTAATCAAAACTAATTAACTGTCTTTTTCTGTTTATAATTCATTAGTTTTTAAAATGTGTTATTATACAAAACATACAAGTCATTCATTAAAATGCCTACAATTAAATTAGGATCTGTGGGTCTGGAAACTTTAACAGATAACGTATAGGGGTCGGCATGGCAACTCAGCAAGTTGTAATTCTGTACGTTTCTGGGCAAAGACGTAGAAAGAAGACGATATTGGGGAGATACCAGCACCAGAAATCAAGTTAATCTGTGACTCAAGCCCTCTGTAATTTTGTTTGCTAGCCATTCACCATGTGGAGGAAAAACAGATAGTAAGAAGGCATAAAAGATCTCATTTCAAAGCTCCCTAAAACTGTCAATTCCACTCCCTCAAATTGCCATTTCGTCAGCAGAGCAGGAAATGGGAAGAGAATGCAGGGAGATGATGGTGTCATAAAACAATGAGCTTGAAGGAGAAAGTGGAATCTTTGCTTCCGAATGGCAGGTGCTTCCCCCAGGGGAAGGATTCTGTGTAATCCTCGGATTAGAGCCCGCCCTCAAATCAGTGTTACGGGCCAATTACCAACCTGGAACAACGCGGAGGCCATGGCACCAGACTCACAACCTGCAGGCACACTCTCCCTTTCCAGTACATGCAAGACTGGAATTTATCAGGCACTGAGTTCTTACCACCTTCCAGGGTAGCTGATTATATATTGGAGATCGTATGGGTGACCATCGAGTCTCATCCCCCCACCCATTTTGTGAAGCAGGGCACAATCGATGAAAACTTTTCAGCCTTTTTGTGTAATTCTTCACTTCCTCTTTCGCCTTATTCAAACTTCACTGAATCGGGGTTCTCTGAGACAGTCTCCTGCCCCCCTACCACATCAGTCCCAATTTCTCCGCTTAACATACTTATATGAAAACTGATGGATTATAAGATCTAGTTACTGGGCAGATAACTTACCAAATGCGGACAGGAAAGGTAAACAATAACCATAATAACCTCGAGGACATTACTAACGGCAGGGATGTAAATTACTTCGCTTTTTAAATTCCAAAAGGTTAGCAACAATGGAATCAGTTGCATGGCTGTCGTCAATAGCGCTGGTCCCGTGTTATGTTATTTGCAGTGAAGGCAACTTCTCGCCTGCCTGGGGACACAGGGGGAGGGGCTCATCCAAAGTCAGTGATCTTAGAATTGGGACAAGTGTGGGGGTCAGAGAAGGGTTCTCTTCTTAGATGATGCCAAGTGTGATGAATGTGTCTAGAAGGCATTCACAGATAACATTAGCAAATAAAGTAAATGATTTCTTAGTTACCAAGACAATTCCAATTTTTTTTGGGGGGGGGTTTACACTGAAGACAATTTCATTTATTAGGAGTTGATTCGCAAGAGGAATTTATTCAACTTCCTAACTTTGTAATGGGACATTATTTATGAAACAATTCATGGGGGCTAGGGAGGGACTCACTGCTAAGTTAGCTGGCCACACTTGAACCCAGGGGTTTGGGACAGTCCACTTTTCAACACAAACCAGCAGCCACGTGCTAGCAAACCACAGTGGTAATGAAAGCTGTGCTGTTGCATAAATGGCCTTTGTCAGCTGCTACAATGTGGCATGAAAAGGACACCCGGGCAACTTTGCTTGTAATGGATCCCTTTCTATCCTGGTTCCCACAGAACTACCTCTAGTCCTTTCTTGACCACGTTCACCAGAGGAGAACACTTGACTGAAATTAGCTTGATAATGTGTGATGGTTACACAACTTTGTGAACGTGCTTAATGCCACTAAATTTTACACTTAAAAATGGCTAAAATGGTAAACTTCATGTTATAGATATTTTACAACAATAAAAATGAGATTATCAAGTTTTCTTTTTTTAAAAAGTGATACATATATATGCTGTATAAGATGTATACGTATATATGTGTGTGTGTGATAGAGAGAGAGAATGAGTTACACAGTGTGGTGGTGGAATTTCCCAGGCAGACAAGAATGTGATAAGTTGGGTAGCACTTGCGGTGTTAGGCCTTAGCAGCCGAAACCCCCTCTACTCTGGAGGGATCTCAAGACGAAAGCTGAAGGCTAGCAGGTGTTCTCCTCACCTGCCCTCTGGTAGTCGGGGAATAGACCAACTGGAAAGTATCCAGTAGAATGTTCACACCCAGGACTTTAAATCTTGAGGGAGGGACCCAAAGATGCAGGTTCCGCCAGATCTACCATGGAGTTGAGTGGAGGGGTGGTGAGTGACAGGGTGGCACTGCTGGGGCTGCATCCCAAACCAAATGAGGACAGCTCGGTTGTGTCTTGCCTCCTTTAGTTCCTGCCCGTTTTCCTGGTTTCTCCAGCCCTCCTGTTAATTCTGCAATAAAATCCTTCTAGTAAATTATTTTTCTGCAAAGTTACCCTGTGTTAATCTCTGTAGTTTGCAATTTTAGTGATAGACAAAAAGAAAAGATTCCGTTTCTCTCATATTGTAAAGTAATACTTGAAGTCAAATAGGAATTCAATTTTTTTAACCAAGTGAGTGAGAATCGTTTTTAAATTTATTTCAGCTTTATTGAGGTATAATTGACATATAAAATTGTAAGATGTTAAAGTGTACGTCCATCATGAATATGATATACATGTTCATTTTGAAAGGATTTCCCCCCATCAAGTTAAGTAACACATCCATACCTCAAATATTTATCTTTGTCTTTTTCTATTTTTTGGTGAGAAGGTTCTAATCTCTTAACAAATTTCAGTGATACAATAGTGTTATCAACTGTAGTCACCATGTTTCACATTAGATCCTCAGACCTTATGCATCTTGCAGCTGAAAGTTTGTACCCTTTTACCTCTCCCTAGTCCCCCTGCCCCCAGCCCCTGACAACCACTCTTCTACTCTGCTTTTATGAGTTTGACTTTTTATTTTTTAGATTCCACATATAAGCAATACCATGTAGTATTCACCTTTCTCTGTATGTCTTATTTCACTTAGCACAACGCTGTTCAAGTCCATCGATGTCACAAATGGCAGGATTTCTTTCTTTCTCATGGCTGAATAATATTCCATTATATACATATATATATACACGTATATATATAGATGTGTATATGTGTGTATAGATATACCTATACATAAATATGATATATATACATATATATAAACAAAGATATAGACATATCACATCTTCTTTATCCATTCATCTGTTGATGGACACTTAGGTTGTTTCCACGTCTTGGCTATTGTAAATAATGCTGCAATGAACATGCGAGTGCAGGTATTGATTCTAGATCCTGACTTTGATTATTTGGATATATACCCAGAAATGAAATTGCTGGGTCATATAGTAGTTCTACTTTAATTTTTTTTTAGGAATTTTCATACTGTTTTCCATAGTGGCTGCATCAATTTACATTCCCGCCAATAGTGCACAAGGGTATGTTTTCTTCACATTCTCATCAACACTTGGTGAGCCAAGTGTCTTTTTGATAATAGTCATTCTAACAGGCGTGAGGCGATATCTCATTGTGGTTTTGATTTGCATTTCTCTAATGATTAATGATGTTGAGCATCTTTTTATGTGTCTATTGGCCATCTGTAGTGTCTTCTTTGGAAAAATGTCTATTCAGGTCCTCTGCCCATTTTCAAATCAGATTGGTTTTTGGCTTTTGAGTTGTATGCATTCTCTATATATTTTGAATATTAACACCTTATCAGATATATGACTTGCAAATAAATTCTCCCATTCTGTAGGTTGCCTTTTCATTTTATTGATGGTTTCAAGTGAGAATCTTAACTAAATCTATAGCCACAAGTCTTCTTCTGTTGTCACAAAACCATTCCAGCCTGCCCATTTTCAGTCAATCAGGGGCTCAAATGATTAAGAAATAGTTTTCTTTGCTGTCACAAGACACAATTCCCTGGAAGATCAGAAGGACTGATTTCATGTGCTCTGGTCAATGACAATTTTTATGGGCTTTGCAGAAATTAAATGACAGTAAAAATAATTCCATGAATGCCTTCACAGACGTGTTGGGGTTGTTTGATATTCTTGTAATATTTTAGGTCCTTTGCATAATCGGATTAAGCCACATGAACAGGTAACTCTAGAGCTAAAGGCCACTGTCATTCCAGGAAAGAGACCAGCATTAGCACACAAATTAATTCCTGGGTAAACCAGAGACAAAGAAGTTAAGGCTTTGATCCAAGACGTATGATTTTCAAATGATCTCCCAGTTAAAGAGATAGCCTCTGAAGCAAATCACTGGAAACTGGGGTAGATGTTGTGCCCCCTTCATGACCACCAAGCGTCCCACAGAAGAAAACATGCTCTTGAAGTTGCTGACCTGCCACGTGAGAAAAAGTGCCTTGTGGAGAGTGTGGGGAGAATTGACACTCACTGTGAAAGAGGTTGCCATTTTCTCCCCTTCGTGCCCTTGGGTGAATGACTTCAGCACTTTTGAGCAGGGTGTTGCCTTTCCTGCACTGTAAAAACGGCTGTTACGTTTATCGATCACGCAGAGGTGCCACGAGGCTCAATTTATTAGTTAATGTTTGTGTTACACTCTGCAGCTCTGAGATGGAAGGTGTTATAGGAATGCAAAGCAGCAACATATTATCTAAACATCTGCCTCCTCAAATAGTTCTCTAGAAAGTCTTCATTGCTTCAGCACAAATGATTCCTCCCAAAATGGATAATTCTGTCCAGGTCTTTCTTGGTCTATAAATCATTTCTCCCTCCTTTCAGTACACAGCATCTCTGTGCAGAGTACACTCCGGTGGCTGTGCTTTCCATCTTGTCTTTGCAGTGGTCACTGCGGATGCTGCTCCCTTGTGTGTGTGCACTGCAGTTTCTTCCAGGTCCACCTTTTCCTTCCACATCTGCCCTCTTCATCCTTTATTCCAAAAAGCCATTATAATTTGGCTTTTCCTTTGATGTTTAATTTTACGCATGGGCATGTTACCTCTAACCCAGGGGCTTGGTGTTTTAAAATTTTGGCAGTAAAATCAAGGAAAATTACTTAAAAGTTTCTTGAAAATAAAAGAAAATGCAAAAAAAAGAGAAAAATTTGGTCCAAGTTGAACATGTTTTGATGAGATTAAATTAACTGCTGGATTGCTAACGATTATATTGGAGATAATTTCTGCTAAAGTTAATTCTGTCCATAATTTCATTAAAACTCTGGCACGTCCCCCACAGCAAATGGATATTTATTTCTATAGCAATTCCGTGGTTCCAATATGTATATACTTAGATGTAGTAGCTTCTTTTCAAATGCAACTAGAGAAAGAAAATGAATAATAAATGATATTAACATACGATGTTCAAAGGTTTTCCTCTTCCCACATTTTTACTACCACTTCAATTTTGAGAGTATTTTTTTCTTTCACATATTATTCTTCAACCCTATTGTTTGTGGTTATGGGAGTGTCCTAAAATGTACCTTGGATTTGTTTAATCAGGTATAAAAAGATGGCAGAGACAACTGACTTTGAAAGAAGGGTTTATTACTTACAGTTCCCAAGAGGAAGGGGCGTGCTGTGCCAGGCAGGGCCACATGGGGAAGCACCCAAGTCATTCAGGAAGCAGGAGTGACGGAAAAGCATGGCCCAGGGCCTCTACCGTGGTTTCTGCAGGAAGGAATGGGCGAGGCAGGGTAGGCAAATTTGATCAAGCTTAGGATTGGACAGTTTGAATAATTTGGGCAGGCTCTGGGCTATGAGGGTCGTCTCTAGTTGTCCAGTCCCTGTCCCAGGGGTGATTCAGGGCAGGGAAAATATTGGCTTGGTGTGTGAGCATTTGATAAAGGAGGTGGCTGGGACATGGACTTTGGATTTGTTGGTTTGTACATGAAAGTTGTGCTCACAAACAAGGTGTTTGTTATCTCTAAGAATTAGCTAACTGTAGGAGGGCAGTCTCTCCCCAGGTTCACAAGGCCCCCAGTATGTCAAAATACCATAGAATACAGAAAATAAAAAACATGGTAATACAGGAAGATCTTCTCTGAAATCTTCTGAGAAAATCTTTAAAATAAGAGTTTGGCCACACAGATCTCTCACTCTTTATTTAGTGATAAAATATATGCTTTAAAAGGAAGAAAAGTTGTGAAAATAATCATGAAAATAGCTATGACTGAAGAACGCTTACTATGACTAGTGAAGTACTACATATGCTGTCTCATTTGAAGTATTCAACTATAAGAATGTTAAAATGAGGAAGAAAAGGTTAAGTTACCTTCTTGTCCTTATTTATTTGTTGTGTTACAGTAAAGCATCTCAAGACAAGGGTTGTGAGACGCTGCTCTAGGGGGCTTTGAAAGAGGTAAATCGGCATATTCTTCCTTCTTAACGGAGATGAGTCAGCCTTCCAACACTCATTTGTGGTGTTGTGAAGCTGCTCACTTAAGTGCCTAACCTGCCATGCTGGGTGTTAATGGCCATTTGAATAAATTCTAGCATTGTTTGGAAGCTCGGCTCTGACACATAGCTCTAACTGAAAAATCTCTCCATCTAGAATGTCCTCAGTTTGTGGATAAGGGTTCTTAGACTGGCATCATACAGGCAGTTATCACCTGTCATATGGACCACTACTCCCCAGACCATACCCATGACTGGTATTGTTTTGTCTGAGCAAGGATACAACCTCGGAATCTCTCAACACAGCATTCTAGGAATTCATCACCTATTTTCCTAGGTTGCATGAGATATAAAACCTGTTTAATGTATTTGCCATCACTATATAAAAAGAATGAAGATCTTATCTCTATCCATGGTTAAAAGATAACCATGGTTAAAAGATAATCAATAAATTATTATTTATTGATTAAAAATTAAAGATGTAATTTGATCTTATACGTTTATAATGGATCTTTGTCTTATGAAATGTGCAAGGTAGGCTCCTGTTAACCCAGCCCATTTCCCAGGTAGCTTCAGATGGGCATCTATTACTCTCGACTGCATATCAGTCCCTGGGGCCACTTCTCTCTGATAGCAGGACAACTCTTTTGCACAGGGGATCGATTCCTTGGGTGTGGTAAGGTTTGGTTGGAGCTGTTGCTGCCAGTCTTGCCTTCCTTGTCCCCCAACCTCAACCTCCCTACGCCTCACCGCTAGCTTTACAGGGGAAGGCACTTGATTCTGGCGGGATAACACCATCCCTGCCTCCATAGTGACTGGTTGTAGGCTGAACCAATCACAGTCCTTCCTGGGACTAATGCTTGAGCATCAGGGGAGACTGTTTCTGCTGGAGATGATAGGCCAGGAGGGTGTAAGTAAGGGGCTAGTGGTGGCCAACTTCCTATCATGTGGAAAACATCATGTGAGCTCAGCCTAGAGGTGGAGAGAGACAGAGACCTTGGATCCAACCATTTCTGACACCATATATACTGCTTAAACTTCTTAGGTACAAGAGCCAATAAATTAATCTTTTGTCCCCTTAGGCTGGTTTAAGTTGAACTTGCAACCAACAGAGCTCACAAATACAAAAATATTTTTAAAATATCAAGGAGATATTTTAGTTGATAGTGTTATTTTCTAGTGTTCCAACTGTTGAACAAGTGCTTAATATTGAAGAGGTACATGATTTATATAATAAGATAACTTTTACTGAGCTTACTATGTGCTAGGTGTACACTTTCTGTGTAGTGAATCATTTAATTCTCATAAAATCATTTGCTAGCATTATTACACAAATGCAGAAACTGGGACACTGAATGGTTAAGAAACTTGTCGAAGGTCACAGAGCCTAGAAGTGGTAGAGGTGGGATTTGAACCAGGCTCGAGTCTGTGCTTTTAGCCACTACACTGAACTTAGAGCCTGGTTCTGTCCTCTGGGAAAGGTTTTCATAGTTATTTCTAATAACAAAAGAGAACAAGGCACAGTATCCCTTCTCCTTTCAATGCCTCATACGCCTCCCTGGTCCCTGGGTGTTATTCTAACCTTCAAAGGTGAGCAAGAAAGCCTAGTTACCCTTTGTATGAGAATCATTGCCCTTTAGACTTCAGAATATTTCAGAAGAAATGCTACTCTTGAGCTTCAGTCTAAATCAGCCCAATACTCCTCCCTGAAAATGCCCATCTTATCATAAGTATATAAGTCTACTGAAAGATGGTATTAAACCAATGATGAATTTAACTCAAAATGCACAGGTGAACCTCAGTATATAATATAGGATAAATAGATCTAAGAAAGTCAAATATTATGAGATGAGAAAAGATATACCTACTGTTCAGGGATTGGAATCAAGAGCAGGAAAGTCTGCTGAGCTTATGTGGGTAAAGTCACAGGATTACATGTTCATTGATAACTAGGGAGAATTCTCCTTGAAGCTCAAGTTCTTGATGCCCTCTGTCCCAGTCCCTGGTAGAATTGTCAAATCCCTCTTTCGGCTCTTAGTTACTTGATTACCTGCTAAAGTCCCGCAATTGCCACAGCTGTTGCTCTTTTAGCTCCTTGAATTTATGAGCACCAGTGCATCTCCCTTGCATCTGCCTTAGCTGTTGCTTTTGAAATGAGCAGTAGCATGGGAGGTCTTGGGGGTGCAGCCCAAACAGCTCTGTGGGGCTGAGGGCAGCTAAGAAAAGGAGCAAATCTTTACTTGGGGATTGGAATAGTAGCAACATTAAATGTGTATATATTTTTCTGAGGAATGCCAAGTATTTTTAAAAAGAGAATCCTGACTCATCATGCAGAAACAGAAGGACACACACTAAAAATAGCGGCGTGACTCTGCAGCGAGGTGACAGTGGGTTTTGCTTTTCAAATAGAGGGGTAATATATGGAGAGAGGACAATTTTCTTTTCTCTAATGGACACTGTCAGCTCAGGAGGGTCTTCCTTTCGGATGATTGCTGGATGAACAGAGGAGGTGGAGGGCAGGGAGGGAGCAGGGTGTGGATCTGGAGGGAGGTGGTAGCATTTCTGAAAGCATTTCTCCTCACTTTTCTTAATGGAAATCAACATACACTCTGGTTTCCTCAAGGTCTAGATCAAATTGATCTTTAGCCAACGAGCAAGCCCATCAGACGTCTTTACAAGTCCTCAATTCTATCTGGGCTTTGATTTGGGGAAAGCTATTTTTCACATCTGCCTGGCTTTGCCTAACCTAGTGTTGCCACGACCTCAGAGGAAGGCCAATTGCCGAGAAGGTTCACTAAGGACGATAAGATACCTTCTGCAGAGTCAGATGTTTGGGATCTTGACATGCCCCGCCGCTGGGCTCGCTGGCTCTTAATGCACAAGTGGCCAGAGTTACCAGCTGAAGCCCCTCAGAATGAAACTGCATCTCTCCTGGCCTGAGCTGCAAAGACTGGACCTCTCTGTTTCTACGCAGAGTGGCTCCTTTGGAAGACAGAGGGAGAGGATGCATCTCTCCACCAAAATGAATTCTGGTCAACTCCAAGTGAATGTACACACCCCATTAAAATCAAGTGGATTTAACAAATCATTGCTGAATGGCACATTTAAAGCAGAATCATTAAATGTTATGTTTTAACATTTTTGTAAGAAATTATCTGAAGGTAAAAGGAGGGAAAGAAAGATGAATTTGGGTCTGTGTTGGTCAAATCTTGAGGAGCACTAACTTTCTGAGCAGAAAAGAACTTTTTAGAGTCCTGAAATGGAAACTGGATACACAAAAGCTACGTGGTTGAACACAGCTCCTGCCCTGGGGTTTCAAATCCAGGTGTGGGACTTCGGCCCCTGTGTAAAATGTTGTGCAGCAGACTAGTGCTCTCACTGAGAATGACTAGAAATGCCACACAAATTATAATCAATTTAAAAATTCTGTTAAAATGCCTGAGAGAGCTGCTGATGCCCATGCATCACAACTAGACAGGTCTACATTTTGAAGAGGGTGGAAGCACTGAGAGGAGAGCTGTTATCAGCAGCTTCTGTTAATCTGGGACATTTGCAGATTCTGGATGTAGAGTAAGAGCCTGAGAATCTGGTCTTTGGATAGAGAACTGCTAGTCGGAGCTGAGAAAGCAGCCGAGCTCTTGACAGTCTTGTAGGGTTGGAAAGACAATGTTAGTAGACGGTAGGAGGTTACCAGCTGTGAGTATGAACATGCTATGGGCATCTAGTACTATGTTTCATAGAAGGAATGGATAACAGTGGTCAATCCTGGAAGAAGATCAGATAAGAGCTTCTCCAGAAAGGGTTGTTCAGGATGAGGAACAGCTTTCATTAGCAAAGCGAGAGTATTCCAGAGAATTTAAATAAGTGATACTTTAACAACTAGACAAGTTAAACTAGTGAAGCTGTGCGTTATCATGAGTCAAATCCATTTCACCTGACTTCACTAATCAAGGTTTTTAAGACTTGCATGTCCTCCAAGCTGCTTGTAGCCTAAACAATAAGATATTGGCCTGGGTTGTCTTCCAGGAGCTTGGCCGTCAGCTGTGTCTAGTTAGAGCTCAGCCGGTTAAGACTGGATGGGACTATCAAACCCTCCACTGGGCATGCGCAAGTGTCCTCTCTGTGACCCTTCTGATTCCAGAGGGCCGAAAACTCCACCCCCAGATGATGGTAAGCACTTCCACGTTTGAACGGACAGAGGCCTGTAGCTAGTTACGGCTGCGCAGAACCACGATTACCGCCCCTTTCTCCAATCACCTTTCCCCACGCCCCTCTCGCTTACACACCTCAGACCGCCCTGCTGCTTGATCGCATAAATACCCCTGGCCAGTCGCCTTCAGGAAGGCGGGTCAGAAACTTGTTCCTCTGTCTTCTTGCTTGGCTGCCTTGCAAATTAAAACCCTGGCATTTTGACTTCGGGCATGGGGCAAGACGAACCTGGTCCAGGAACACTACCTTAAGGTATTGATTAAAATTTTATTGTAAAGAATGAAAATGTAATATATATATCACCAGTACATGTACATATATAGTAAGATATCTACAGTCGTAATTCCTTTTTAATTAATATATTTAACATAAATGATATTTCTACCGTGCTCAAAACAGGCTTTTTGAAGTTTAAAGTTTCCCTTTGCTATCCTCATTCACTAGTTTAGGAGGAAAAGAAAGGGTTTGATAGGCAGAATCTGATCCTGTTTGGATTATCAGCGGCTCCAGATTAATGCGTTGCAAATTGTCCTGTACTGTGTGGCAGGTTAGGCCACATTTAGCGTCTAGGTTCCTGAAGAATGGAACTAATACAGTGCATCTGATGTACGTAGGACGCCACCAATGTTAGTTCTCATGAATATGCTTTTTTTTTTTCTTTTAAATTCAGGCCTGGAACCAGAATGCAGCTCAGGACTATCCAGTTGGTGTCTGCCTACACTTATGTTTTGCAAGGTACCATACTATAAATGTTTTTGTATTCTATTAGGTGATTTTTGTCTGACATGAATATTTGTAAGAATGGATACCATTGTTAGATGTTGTTAGTGATTTAACTTTGAAAAGATTTTCTGTTTCTTTTTCATGCTTCTGGTTTGTATTGACGAGTATTAAGATTGAAGGTGAGGGCTTCCCTGGTGGCGCAGTGGTTGAGAGTCCGCCTGCCGATGCAGGGTACGCGGGGTCGTGCCCTGGTCCGGGAAGATCCCACACGCCGCGGAGCGGCTGGGTCCGTGAGCCATGGCCGCTGAGCCTGGGCGTCCGGAGCCTGTGCTCCGCAACGGTAGAGGCCACAACAGTGAGAGGCCCGCGTACCATAAAAAAAAAAAAAAAAAAAAAAAGATTGAAGGTGAGCTGTGAATTTTTTTTTCCCCAACCAAACACAAAATAACTGATAGGACCAATATAAGATTATAACTATATTCAATAATCCTAGATCGCAAATTTTTTCTTATTGGAATAATTTTATCAATTTAAGCTAACAAAATGTATACCACTAAAATATTGCTTTTTTGTGGAGACTTTCTTCAGCAAGTGGTATTGGGAAAGCTGACAGCCTCATGTAAATCAATGAAGTTAAAACGCACCCTCACATATTACACACACAAAAACCCCTCAAAATGGCTTAAATAATTAAATATAAGACAGGACACCATAAAACTCCTAGAAGAGAACATACGCAAAGCATAAATCTCTGACATAAATCATACCAATGTTTTCCTAGGTCAGTCTCCCAAGGCAATAGAAATAAAAGCAAAAATAAACAAACGGGACCTAATCGAACTTATCAGCTTTTGCACAGCAAAGGAAACCATAAGAAAAATGAAAAGACAACCTACAGACTGGGAGAAAATATTTGCAAATGATGCGACTGACAAGGGATTAATTTCCAAAATATACAAACAGCTCATACAACTCAGTAACAACAACAACAAAAAATCAAAAAATGGGCAGAAGACCTAAATAGGCATTTCTCCAAAGAAGACATACACATGGCCAACAGGCACATGAAAAATGCTCAACACCTCTAATTGTTAGAGAAATGTAAATCAATGAGGTACCACCTCACAGTGGTCAGAATGGCCATCATTAAAAAGTCTACAGATAAATGCTGGAGAGCGTGTGGAGAAAAGGGAACCCTCCTCCACGGTTGGTGGGAATATACATTGGTGCAGCCACTATGGAAAACAGTATGGAGGTTCCTTAAAAAACTAAAAGAGATACCATATGATCCAGCAATCCCACTCCTGGGCATATATCTGGAAAAAAACTCTAATTTGAAAAGATACATGCACCCCAGTGTTTCTAGCAGCACTATTTACTATAGCCAAGACGTTGAAGCAACCTAAATGCCCATCAACAGATGAATGGATAAAAAAGATATGGTATATATACACAATGGAATACCATTCAGCCTTAAAAAGATGAAATAATGCCATTTGCAGCAACATGGATGGACTTAAAGGTTATTATACTAAGTGAAGTAAGTTAGAAAGAGAAAGACAGCATATGATATCACTTATATGTGGAATTAAAATATGACACAAATGAACTTATTTATAAAACAGAAATAGACTCACAGACGTAGAAAACAAACTTATGGTTACCAAAGGGGAAAGGAGGTGGGGGAGAGATAAATGAGAATTTTGGGATTAGCAGATACAAACTACTATATATAAAACAAACTGTATGTAGCACAGGGGACTATATTCAATATCCTCTAATAAACCATAATGGAAAAGAAAAAAACCCTGCTTTTATCTACATATATATTGGGAATCTGCATGAGATTTGGATTTTTTTTGAAAAGTATTGTACACATAGACTACATAAATAGTTTTCAAATTGTCTAAGCTAAAAATATATGATAAGGATACTTGCTCTATCTTCTTAAATGTAAGTGCAATATTGTGGACTAGAGGTACAATGTTCTACAGATCTCTTGAGCTTGTTCTTCTTATTTAACTGAAATGTCATGCCTGTTAACTAATAACACCCCATCTCCCCCACCCCATCCTCTAGAAACCACCATTCTAGTCTTTGATTTTATGAATTTGAACTATTTTAGATACTTCATATAAGTGGAATCATGCAGTGCTTGTCTTTCTGTGTTGGGCTTATTTCACTTAGGCTAATGTCCTCAAGGTCCATCCATGTTGTCACATATTGCAGAATTTCCTTCAGTTTTAAGGCTGAATAATATTTCATTGTATGTATATACCACGTTTTCTTTATCCAGTCATCTGTCAACAGAAATTTGGGTTGTTTCTGCACTTAGCTATTGGGAATAGTGCTGCAATGAACATGGGACTACTAATATCTCTTTAAGATCCTGATTTCAATTCTTTTGGATATATATCCAGAAGTGAGATTGCTGGATAATATAATAGTTCTATTTTTAATGTTTTTGAGCAACTTTCATACTGCTTTCTATAGAGGCTGCACCATTTTGCGTTCCCACCAACAGTGTGCAAGTGCCCCTATTTGTACACATCCATGCTAACACCTGTCTTTGTTTTTTTATAATAGCCACCATAACAAGTAAGAGGTGATATCTCATTTGGTTTTTTTTTTAACATCTTTATGGGGGTATAATTGCTTTACAATGGTGTGTTAGTTTCTGCCCCATAACCAAGTGAATCAGTTATACATATACATATGTTCCCATATCTCTTCCCTCTTGCGTCTCCCTCCCTCCCACCCTCCCGGCAGTCACAAAGCACCGAGCCGATATCCCTGTGCCATGCGGCTGCTTGCCATTAGCTATCTACCTTATGTTTGTTAGTGTATATATGTCCATGACTCTCTCTCGCCCTGTCACAGCTCACCCTTCCCCCTCCCCATAACCTCAAGTCCGTTCTCTAGGAGGTCTGCATCTTTATTCCTGACTTACCCCTAGGTTCTTCATGACATTTTTTTTTCTTAAATTCCATGTATATGTGTTAGCATATGGTATTTGTCTTTTTCTTTCTGACTTACTTCACTCTGTATGACAGACTCTAGGTCTATCCACCTCATTACAAATAGCTCAATTTCGTTTCTTTTTATGGCTGAGTAATATTCCATTGTATATATGTGCCACATCTTCTTTATCCATTCATCCGATGATGGGCACTTAGGTTGTTCCCATCTCCGGGCTATTGTAAATAGAGCTGCAATGAACATTTTGGTATGTGACTCTTTTTGAATTTTGGTTTTCTCAGGGTATATGCCCAGTAGTGGGATTGCTGGGTCATATGGTAGTTCTATTTGTAGCTTTTTAAGGAACCTCCATACTGTTCTCCATACTGGCTGAACCAATTCACATTCCCACCAGCAGTGCAAGAGTGTTCCCTTTTCTCCACACCCTCTCCAGCATTTATTTTTTCTAGATTTTTTGATGATGGCCATTCTGACTGGTGTGAGATGATATCTCATTGTAGTTTTGATTTGCATTTCTCTAATGATTAATGATGTTGAGCATTCTTTCATGTGTTTGTTGCCAGTCTGTATATCTTCTCTGGAGAAATGTCTATTTAGGTCTACAGTCCATTTTTGGATTGGGTTGTTTGTTTTTTTGTTATTGAGCTGCATGAACTGCTTGTAAATTTTGGAGATTAATCCTTTGTCAGTTGCTTCATTTGCAAATATTTTCTCCCATTCTGAGGGTTGTCTTTTGGTCTTATTTATGGTTTCCTTTGCTGTGCAAAAGCTTTGAAGTTTCATTAGGTCCCATTTGTTTATTTTTCTTTCCATTTCTCTAGAAGGTGGGTCAAAAAGGATCTTGCTGTGATTTATGTCATAGAGTGTTCTGCCTATGTTTTCCTCTAAGAGTTTGATAGTTTCTGGCCTTACGTTTAGGTCTTTAATCCATTTTGAGCTTATTTTTGTGTATGGTGTTAGGGAGTGATCTAATCTCATACTTTTACATGTACCTGTCCAGTTTTCCCAGCACCACTTATTGAAGAGGCTGTCCTTTCTCCACTGTACATTCCTGCTTCCTTTATCAAAGATAAGGTGACCATATGTGTGTGGGTTTATCTCTGGGCTTTCTATCCTGTTCCATTGATCTATCTTTCTGTTTTTGTGCCAGTACCATACTGTCTTGATTACTGTAGCTTTGTAGTATAGTCTGAAGTCAGGGAGCCTGATTCCTCCAGCTCCATTTTTCGTTCTCAAGATAGCTTTGGCTTTTCAGGGTCTTTTGTGTTCCCATACAAATTGTGAAATTTTTTCTTCTAGTTCTGTGAAAAATGCCAGTGGTAGTTTGATAGGGATTGCATTGAATCTGTAGATTGCTTTGGGTAGTAGAGTCATTTTCACAATGTTGATTCTTCCAATCCAAGAACATGGTATATCTCCCCATCTATTTGTATCATCTTTAATTCCTTTCATCAGTGTCTTATAATTTGCTGCATACAGGTCTTTTGTCTCCTTAGGTAGGTTTATTCTTAGATATTTTATTCTTTTTGTTGCAATGGTAAATGGGAGTGTTTTCTTGATTTCACTTTCAGATTTTTCATCATTAGTATATAGGAATGCCAGAGATTTCTGTGCATTAATTTTGTATCCTGCTACTATGCCAAATTCATTGATTACCTCTAGCAGTTTTCTGGTAGCATCTTTAGGATTCTCTATGTATAGTATCATGTCATCTGCAAACAGTGACAGCTTTACTTCTTTTCCGATTTGGATTCCTTTTGTTTCCTTTTCTTCTCTGATTGCTGTGGCTAAAACTTCCAAAACTATGTTGAATAAGAGTGGTGAGAGTGGGAAACCTTGTCTTGTTCCTGATCTTAGTGGAAATGGTTTCAGTTTTTCACCATTGAGAATGATGTTGGCTGTGGGCTTGTCATATATGGCCTTTATTATGTTGAGGAATGTTCCCTCTATGCCTACTTTCTGAAGGTTTTTATCATAAATGGGTGTTGAATTTTGTCAAAAGCTTTCTCTGCATCTATTGAGATGATCGTATGGTTTTTCTCCTTCAATTTGTTAATATGGTTTATCACCTTGATAGATTTGCGTATATTGAAGAATCCTTGCATTCCTGGAATAAACCCCACTTGATCATGGTGTATGATCCTTTTAATGTGCTGTTGGATTCTGCTTGCTAGTATTTTATTGAGGAGTTTTGCATCTATGTGCATCAGTGGTATTGGCATGTAGTTTTTTTTCTTTGTGACATCCTTGTCTGGTTTTGGTATCAGGGTGATGGTGGCCTCGTAGAATGAGTTTGGCAGTGTTCCTCCCTCTGATATATTTTGGAAGAGTTTGAGAAGGATAGGTGTTAGCTCTTCTAACATTAGCTCTTCTAATGTTTGATAGAATTCGCCTGTGAAGCCATGTGGTCCTGGGCTTTTGTTTGTTGGAAGATTTTTAATCACAGTTTCAATTTCAGTGCTGGTGATTAGACTGTTCATATTTTCTATTTCTTCCTGATTAAGTCTTGGCAGGTTGTGCATTTCTAAGAATTTGTCCATTTCTTCCAGATTGTCCATTTTATTGGCATAGAGTTCCTTGTAGTAATCTCTCATGATCTTTTTTATTTCTGCAGTGTCAGTTGTTACTTCTCCTTTTTCATTTCTAATTCTATTGATTTGAGTCTTCTCCCTTTTTTTCTTGATGAGTCTGGCTAGTGGTTTAACTATTTTGTTTATCTTCTCAAGGAACCAGCTTTTAGTTTTATTGATCTTTGCTATTGTTTCCTTCATTTCTTTTTTCATTTATTTCAGATCTGATTTTTATGATTTCTTTCCTTCTGCTAGCTTTGGGGTTTTTTTGTTCTTCTTTCTCTAATTGCTTGAGGTGCAAGGTTAGGTTGTTTATTCGAGATGTTTCCTGCTTCTTAAGTTGGGCTTGTATTGCTATAAACTTCCCCCTTAGAACTGCTTTTGCTGCATCCCATAGGTTTTGGGTCATTGTGTCTCCATTGTCATTTGTTTCTAGGTATTTATTTATTTCCTCTTTGATTTCTTCAGTGATCATTATTAAGTAGTGTATTGTTTAGCCTCCAGGTGTTAGTATGTTTTACAGATCTTTTCCTGTAATTGATATCTAGTCTCATAGTGTTGTAGTTGGAAAAGATACTTGATATGATTTCAATTTTCTTAAATTTACGAAGGGTAGGTTTGTGACCCAAGATATGATCTATCCTGGGGAATGTTCCACGAGCACTTGAGAAAGATGTGTATTCTATTGTTTTTGGATGGAATGTCCTATAAATATCAATTAAGTCCGTCTTGTTTAATGTATCATTTAAAGCTTGTGTTTCTTTATTTATTTTCATTTTGGATGATCTCTCCATTCGTGAAAGTGGGGTGTTTAAGTCCCCTACCATGAATGTGTTACTGTCGATTTCCCCTTTTATGGCTGTTAGTATTTGCCTTATGTATTGAGGTGCTCCTATGTTGGGTGCATAAATATGTACAATTGTTATATCTTCTTCTTGGATCGATCCCTTGATCATTATGTAGTGTCCTTCTTTGTCTCTTCTAATAGTCCTTATTTTAAAGTCTATTTTGTCTGATATGAGAATTGCTACTCCAGCTTTCTTTTGGTTTCCATTTGCATGGAATAACTTTTTCCATCCCCTTACTTTCAGTCTGTATGTGTCTCTAGGTCTGAAGTGGGTCTCTTGTAGACAGCATATATAAGGGTCTTGTTTTTGTATCCATTCAGCCAATCTGTGTCTTTTGGTGGGAGCTTTTAGTCCATTTACATTTAAGGTAATTATCAATATGTATGTTCCTATTCCCATTTTCTAAATTGTTTCGGTTCGTTATTATAGGTCTTTTCCTTCTCTTGCATTTCTTGTCTAGAGAAGTTCCTTTAGCATTTGTTGTAAAGCTGGTTTGGTAGTGCTGAACTCTCTCAGCTTTTGCTTGTCTGTATAGGTTTTAATTTCTCCATCAAATCTGAATGAGATCCTTGCTGGGTAGAGTAGTCCTGGTTGCAGGTTTTTCTCCTTCATCACTTTCAGTATGTCCTGCCACTCCCTTCTGGCTTGTAGGGTTTCTGCTGAGAGATCAGCTGTTAACCTTATGGGGATTCCCTTGTGTGTTATTTGTTATTTTTCCCTTGCTGCTTTTAATATGCTTTCTTTGTATTTAATTTTTGACAGTTTGATTAATATGCGTCTTGGCTTATTTCTCCTTGTATTTATCCTGTTTGGGACTCTCTCTGCTTCCTGGACTTGATTAACTATTTCCTTTCCCATATTAGGGAAGTTTTCAACTATAATCTCTTCAAATATTTTCTCAGTCCCTTTCGTTTTCTCTTCTTCTTCTGGAACCCCTATAATTCGAATGTTGGTGCATTTAATGTTGTCCCAGAGGTCTCTGAGACCGTCCTCAGTTCTTTTCATTCTTTTTTCTTTATTCTGCTCTGCAATAGTTATTTCCACTATTTTATCTTCCAGGTCACTTATCCATTCTTCTGCCTCAGTTATTCTGCTATTGATCCCATCTAGAGTACTTTTAATTTCATTTATTGTGTTGTTTATCGTTGCTTGTTTCATCTTTATTTCTTCTAGGTCCTTGTTAACTGTTTCTTGCATTTTGTCCATTCTATTTCCAAGATTTTGGATCATCCTTACTATCATTATTCTGAATTGTTTTTCAGGTAGACTACCTATTTCCTCTTCATTTGTTAGGTCTGGTGCATTTTTATCTTCCTCCTTTATCTGCTGTGTGTTTTTCTGTCTTCTCATTTTGCTTATCTTACTGTGTTTGGGGTCTCCTTTTTGCAGTCTGCAGGTTCGTAGTTTCCGCTGTTTTTGTTGTCCGTCTCCAGTGGCTAAGGTTGGTACAGTGGGTTCTGTAGGCTTCCTGGTGGAGGGGACTAGTGCCTGTGTTGTGGTGGATGAGGCTGGATCTTGTCTCTCTAGTGGGCAGGATCATGTCTGGTGGTGTGTTTTGGGGTGTCTGTGGCCTTATTATGATTTTAGGCAGCCTCTCTGCTAATGGGTGGGGTTGTGTTCCTGTTTTGCTAGTTGTTTGGCATAGGTTGTCCAGCACTGTGGCTTGCTGGTCGTTGAGTGAAGCTGGGTGCTGGTGTTAAGATGGAGGTCTCTGGGAGATTTTCGCCATTTGATATTTTGTGGAGCTGGGAGGTCTCTTGTTGACCAGTGTCCTGAATTTGGCTCTCCCACCTCAGGGGCAGAGCCCTGACTCCTGGCTGGAGCACCAAGAGCCTTTCATCCACACGTCTCCTTAATTTGGGATGATTGGTTGTCTATTCACGTATTCCACAGATGCAGGGTGCATCAAGTTTATTGTGGAGCTTTAATCCACTGTTTCTGAGGCTGCCGGGAGAGATTTCCTTTTCTTTGTTCTCACAGCTCACAGGGGCTCAGCTTTGGATTTGGCCCCGCCTGTGCGTGTAGGTCGCTGGAGGGCATCTGTTTTTTGCTCAGACAGGACGGGGTTAAAGGAGCCGCTGATTCGGGGGCTCTGGTGCACTCAGGCCGGGAGGAGGGAGGGGCACTGAGTGCGGGGCGGGCCTGTGGCAGCAGAGGCCGGCGTGACATTGCACCAGCCTGAGGCCCACCGTGCTTTCTCCCGGGGAAGTTGTCCCTGGATCCCGGGAACCTGGCGGTGGCGGGCTGCACAGGCTCCGCGGAAGAGGGGTGTGGATAGTGACCTGTGCTCGCACACAGGCCCCACAGGTGGCGGCAGCAGCAGCCTTAGCGTCTCCCGCCCGTCCCTGGGGTCCGTGCTTTTAGCCGCTGCTTGCGCCCGTCTCTGGGCTCCGCGCTTTTAGCTGCGGCTCGCGCCCGTCTCTGGAGCTCCTTTAAGCAGCGCTCTCAAACCCCTCTCTTCACGCACCAGGAAACAAAGAGGGAAGAAAAAGTCTCTTGCCTCTTCGGCAGGTGCAGACCTTTTCCCCGGACTCCCTCCCGGCTAGCCGTGGTGCACTAACTCCTTCAGGCTATGTTCAAACCGCCAACCCCAGTCCTCTCCCTGCGTTCCGAGGGAAACCCGAGCCTCAGCTCGCAGCCCCGCCCGCCCCGGCGGGTGAGTAGACAAGCCTCTCGGGCTGGTGAGTGCCGTCGGCACCGATCCTCTGTGCGGGAATCTCCCCGTTTTGCCCTCCGCACCCCTGTTGCTGTGCACTTCTCCTCGGCTCCGAAGCTCCCCACTCCGCCTCCCGCAGTCTCCGCCCGCGAAGGGGCCTCCTAGTGTGTCGAAACCTTTCCTCCTTCACAGCTCCCTCCCACTGGTGCAGGTGCCGTCCCTATTCTTTTGTCTCTGTTTTTTCTTTTGCCCTACCCAGGTACGTGGGGAGTTTCTTGCCTTTTGGGAGGTCTGAGGTCTTCTGCTAGCCTTCAGTAGGTGTTCTGTAGGAGTTGTTCCACGTGTAGATGTATTTCTGATGTATCTGTGGGGAGGAAGGTGATCTCGGCGTCTTACTCTTCCGCCATCTTCAAGGTCCTCCTGTGATCCTTTTAATGTGTTGTTGGATTCTGTTTGCTAGTATTCTTTTGAGGATTTTTGCATCTATATTCATCAGTGATATTGGTCTATAATTTTCTTTTTTTTTGTAGTATCTTTGTCTGGTTTTGGTATCAGGGTGATGGTGGCCTCATGGGATGCGTTTGGGGTGTTCCTTCCTCTGCAATTTTTTGGAAGAGTTTGAGAAGGATGGGCGTTAGCTCTTCTCTAAAAGTTTGATACAATTCACCTGTGAAGCTATCTATCTGGTCCTGGACTTTTGTTTGTTGGAAGATTTTGTGTGTGTGTGGTATGTGGGCCTCTCACTGTTGTGGCCTCTCCCATTGCGGAGCACAGGCTCCAGACGCGCAGGCTCAGCGGCCATGGCTCACAGGCCTAGCCGCTCCACGGCATGTGGGATCTTCCTGGACCGGGGCACGAACCCGTGTCCCCTGCATTGTCAGGCGGGCTCTCAACCACTGCATCACCAGGGAAGCCCAGTTGGAAGATTTTTTATCACAGTTTCAATTTTATTACTTGTGATTGGTCTCTTCATATTTTCTATATCTTCCTGGTTCAGTCTTGGAAGTTTATACCTGTCTAAGAATTTGTCCATTTCTTCCAGGTTGTCCATTTTATTGGCATAGAGTTGCTTGTAGTAGTCTCTTAGGATGCTTTGTATTTCTGCGATGTCTGTTGTAACTTCTCCTTTTTCATTTCTAATTTTATTGATTTGAGTCCTCTCCCTCTTTTTGTTGTTGAGTCTGGCTAATGGTTTATCAATTTTGTTTATCTTCTCAAAGAACAAGCTTTTAGTTTTACTGATCTTTGCTACTGTTTTCTTTGTTTCTATTTCATTTATTTCTGCTCTGATGTTTATGATTTCTTTCCTTCCACTAACTTTGGGTTTTGTTTGTTCTTCTTTCTCTAGCTTCTTTAGGTGTAATGTTAGATTGTTTATTTGAGATTTTTCTTGTTTCTTGAGGTAGGCTTGTATTGCTATAAACTTCCCTCATAGAACTTCTTTTGCTTCATACCATAGGTTTTGGGTCATCGTGTTTTTGTTTTCATTTGTCTCTAGGTATTTTTCATTTCCTCTTTGATTTCTTCAGTGATCTCTTGGTTATTTAGTAACGTATTGTTTAGCCTCCATATGTTTGTGCTTTTTACGTTTTTTCCCCTGTAATTCATTTCTAATCTCGTAGCGTTGTGCTCAGAAAAGATGCTTGATATGATTTCAATTTTTTAAAATTTACTGAGGCTTGATTTGTGACTCAAGATGTGAGCTATCCTGGAGAATGTTCTATGTGCACTTGAGAAGAAAGTGTAATCTGCTGTTTTTGGATGGAATGTCCTATAAATATCAGTTAAATCTACCTGGTCTATTGTGTCATTTAAAGCTTGTGTTTCCTTATTAATTTTCTGTTTGGATGATCTGTCCATTGGTGTAAGTGAGGTGTTAAAGTCCCCCCTATTATTGTGTTACTGTCTATTTCCTCTTTGATGGGTGTTAGCAGTTGCCTTATGTATTGAGGTGCTCCTCTGTTGGGTGCATATATATTTATAAGTGTTATATCTTCTTCTTGGACTGATCCCTTGATCATTATGTAGTGTCCTTCCTTGTCTCTTGTAACATTCTTTATTTTAAAGTCTATTTTATCTGAGTATCGCTACTCCAGCTTTTTTTTCAAATTTCCATTTGTGTGGAATATATTTTTCCATCCCCTCACTTTCAATCTGTATGTGTCCCTAGGTCTGAAGTGGGTCTCTTGTAGAAAGCATATATATGGGTCTTGTTTTTGTGTCCATTCAGCGAGCCTGTGTCTTTTGGTTGGAGCATTTAATCCATTCACGTTTAAGGTAATTATTGATATATATGTTCTTATTACCATTTTCTTAATTGTTATGGATTTGTTTTTGTAGGTCCTTTTCTTCTCTTGTGTTTCCCACTTAGAGAAGTTCCTTTAGCATTTGCTGTAGAGCTGGTTTGGTGGTGCCGAATTCTCTTAGCTTTTGCTTGTCTGTAAAGTTTCGATTTCTGTGTTGAATGTGAATGAGATCCTTGCCAGGTAGAGTAATCTTGGTTGTAGGTTCTTCCCTTTCATCAGTTTAAACATGTCATGCCACTCCCTTCTGGCTTGTAGGGTTTCTGCTGAGAAATCAGCTGTTAACCTTATGGGAGTTCCCTTGTATGTTATTTGTCGTTTTTCCCTTGTTGCTTTCAATAATTTTTCTTTGTCTTTAAACTTTGTCAATTTGATTACTGTATGTCTTAGTGTGTTTTTCCTTGGGTTTATCCTGCCTGGGACTCTCTGTGCTTCCTGGACTTGGGTGGCTATTTCCTTTCCTGTGTTAGGGAAGTTTTTGACTATAATCTCTTCAAATATTTTCTTGGGTCCTTTCTCCCTCTTCTCCTTCTGGGACCCCTGTAATGCAAATGTTGTTGCATTTAATGTTGTCCCAGAGGTCTCTTAGGCTGTCTTCATTTCTTTTCATTCTTTTTTTTTTTTTCATTCTGTTCTGTGGCAGAGAATTCACCATTCTGTCTTACAGGTCACTTAACCGTTCTCCCTCAGTTATTCTGCTATTGATTCCTTCTAGTGTATCTTTCATTTCAGTTATTGTATTGTTCATCTCTGTTTGTTCTTTTATTGTTCTAGGTGTTTGTTCTTAATTCTTCTAGGTCTTTGTTAAACGATTCTTGCATCTTCTTGATCTTTGCCTCCATTCTCTTTCTGAGGTCCTGGATCATTTTCAGTATCATTTTTCTGAATTCTTTTTCTGGAAAGTTGCCTATCTCCACTTCATTTAGTTGGGTTTTTTCTGGGGTTTTATCTTGTTCCTTCATCTGGTACATAGCCCTCTGCCTTTTCATTTTGTCTCTCTTTCTGTGAATGTGGTTTTCGTTCCACAGGCTGCAGGATTGTAGTTCTTCTTGCTTCTGCTGTCTGCCCTCTGGTGGATGAGGCTATCTGAGAGGCTTGTGCAAGCTTCCTGATGGGAGGGACTGGTGGTGGGTGTAGCTGGGTGTTGCTCTTGTGGGCAGAGCTCAATAAAACTTTAATCTGTTGTCTGCTGTTGGGTGGGGCTGGGTTCCCTCCCTGTTGGTGTTTGGCCTAAGGCAACCCAACACTGGAGCCTACCTGGGCTCTTTGGTGGGGCTAATGGTGGACTCTGGGAGGGTTCATGCCAAGGAGTACTTCCTAGAACTTCTGCTGCAGTTGTCCTTGTCCTCACAGTGAGCCACAGCCACCCCCCACCTCTGCAGGAGCCCCTCCACCACTACCAGGTGGTTCTGGTTCAGTCTCCTATGGGGTCACTGCTCCTTCCCCTGTGTCCTGATAAGCACACTACTTTGTGTGTGCCCTCCGAGAGTGGAGTCTCTGTTTCCCCCAGTCCTGTTGAAGTCCTGCAGTCAAATCCTGCTAGCCTTCAAAGTCTGATTCTTTAGGAATTCCTCCTCCCATTGCCAGACCCACAGGTCAGGAAGCCTGATGTGGGGCTCAGAACCTTCACTCCAGTGGGTGGACTTCTGTGGTATAAGTGTTCTCCTGTTTGTGAGTCACCCACCCAGTGGTTATGGGATTTGATTTTATTGTGATTACGCACCGCCCCCTCCACTGTCTCATTATAGCTGCTTCTTTGTTTTTGTATGTGGGGATTCTTTTCTTGTGAGTTCTAGTGTCTCTCTGTAGATGACTGTTCAGCAGTTAGTTGTGATTCTGGTGCTCTCACAAGAGAGAGTGAGAGCACGTCCTTCTACTCTGCCATCTTGAACCAATCCCTCTCCATTTTTAAAATTGGGTTATTAAGTTTTTTGTTTATTGAGTTGTATGAGTTATTTACCTACTTTGGAGATTAACAACTCATCAGATATACGGTTTAGAAGTATTTTGTCTCATTCTGTAGGTTGCCTTTTCCCTCTGTAGATTGTTGCTTTTGCTGTGCAGAAACATTTTAGTTTGATGCAGTCCCACTTATTTATTTTTGTTTTTGTTCCATGTGCTTTTGGTGTCATATCTATGAAATCATTACCAATACCAAGGTCATAAAGATTTTCCTCTACGTTTTCTTCTAGGACTTTTACATTTTCAGGTTTTTTGTTTAAGTCTTTAACCTACTTAGAGTTGATTTTTATGTATGGTGTAAGATACAGGTCCAACTTCATTCTGTTATAAGTAGCTCTCCAGTTTTCCCACCACCAAGTAGTTGAAGAGACTATCCTTTCCCTATTGTGTATTTTTTGTACACTTGCTGAAAATTGGTTGACCATATATGCATGGGTTTATTTGTGGGCTCCCTATTCTGTTCCATTTTGTTTATATGTCTTTTTATGCCAGTACCACAGTTTTTAAAATTGCAGTATTGTTGATTGTACCAGACTGTGTTGATTACTGTATCTTTGTAAGATGTCTTGAAATTAAAGTGTGATACCTCCTAGTTTTGTCCTTTCTTAGATTTGATTTGTGTATTTGTGGTCTTCTTTTGTCGTTTCATATGAATTGTAGAATTGCTTTTTCTATTTCTGTAAAAAAAAAAAAAAAGTCTTTGGAATTTTGATAGGGATTGCCTAGAATCTGTAGATTGCTTTGGGGAGTATAAACATTTTAACAATATTAAGTCTTCCAGTTCATGAAAATGGGATGTTTTTCCATTTGTTTATTTCTAAATTTCTGTCATCAGTATTTTAGTTTTCAGTATATAAATATTTTACTTCCTTAGTTTATCCCTAAGTATTTTCTTTTTTGGTACTATTGTAAATGGGGTTGTGTTCCTAATTTCCTTTTCAGATAGTTCAGTGTTAGTAAATAGAAATGCAACTGATTTTTGTATGTTGACTTTTGTATCCTGCAACTTTACTGAATTCATTCATTATAATTATTTTTAATGGAATCTTGGACTTTTCTACATATAAGACCATATTGTGTGTAAACAGGGATAATTTTACTTCTTCCTTTCCCATTTGGATGCTTTTTATATCTTGTCTAATTACTCTGGCTAGAACTTCCAGTACCATGTTAAGTAGAAGTGGTGAGAGTGGACATCCTTGCCTTGTTCTGATTTTTAGAGGAAAAAACTTGTAGTTATTCACAATAGAGTATGTTATCTGTGTGCTTTTCATTTATGGCCTTTATAATACTGAGGTATTTACCTTCTATTATTAGTTTATTGAACGTTTTTATCATGAATGAATGTTGAATTTGATGAAATGGGGTTTTTTTGCATCTATTTAGACAATCATGCAATTTTGAAAAAAAATTTTAAATTGAAGCATAGTTAATTTACAGAGTTGTGTTTCAAGTGTACAGCAAAGCAATTCAGTGTTAGTTTCATGTGTACAGCAAAGTGATTCAGTTATATATATGACATATATATATATTCTTTTTCTGATTCTTTTCCATTATAAGTTTTTACAAGATACCAAATATAGTTCTCTGTGCTATATAGTAGGTCCTTGTGGTTTACCTATTTTATTACAGTAGAATGTGTATGTTAATCTTAAACTCAATTTATCTACCCTCCATCCCCTTTGGTGACAATAAGTTTGTTTTCTATGTTTTTGAGTCCCTTTCTGTTTTGTAAAGAAGTTCATTTGTATGTTTTTTTTAGATTGCACATATAAGTGATATCATATATCTGTCTTTCTCTCTCTGACTTCACTTAATATGATAATCTCTAGGTCTATCCATGTTGGTGCAAATAACATTATTTCATTCTTTTTTATGGCTGATTAATATTCCATTGTATATATGTACCACATCTTTATCCATTCATCTGTCAATGGACGTTTGTGTTGCTTCTATGTCTTAGCTATAGGAAATAGTGCTGCTATGAACATTGGGGTGCATGTATCGTTTTTTTTGTTGTTGTTGTTTGTTTTTTTTTGTTTTTTTTTTGCTGTACGCGGGCCTCTCACTGTTGTGGCCTCTACCGTTGCGGAGCACAGGCTCCGGACACGCAGGCCCAGCGGCCATGGCTCACAGGCCCAGCCGCTCCGCGGCATGTGGGATCTTTCCGGAACGGGGCACGAACCCGTGTCCCCTGCATCGGCAGGCGGACTCTCAACCACCTTGCCACCAGGGAAGCCCGCATGTATCTTTTTGAACTATAGTTTTGTATGGATATATGCCCAGGAGTGGGATTGCTGGATCATAAGGCCACTCTCTTTTTAGCTTTTAAGGAACCTCCATACTGTTCTCCATAGTGGCTGCATCAATTTATGTGCCTACCAACAGCATAGGAGGGTTCCTTTTTCTCCACACCCTCTTCAACATTTATTGTTTGTAGACTTTTAAATGATGGCATTCTGACCAGTGTGAGGTAATACCTCATTGTAGTTTTGATTTGCATTTCTCTAATAATTAGCAATGTTGAGCATCCTAACATGTGCCTGTTGGCTATATGTATGTCTTCTTTAGAGAAATGTCTATTTAGGTCTTCTGCCCGAAAAAAACCCATTTTTTGATGGGGTTGTTTGTTTTTTAATATTATGCTGTATGAGCTGTTGGTATATTTTGGAAATTGATCCTCTATTGGTAGGATTGTTTGCAAATATTTTCTCTCACTCTGTGGGTTGTCTTTTCATTTTGTTTATGGTGTTCTTTGCTGTGCAAAAGCTTTTGAGCTTAATTAGGTCCCATTTGTTTATTTTTGTTTTTAGTTCCATTACGCTAGGAGACAGACCCAAAAAAATATTAGGGCAATTTATGTCAAAGAGTGTTCTGCCTATGTTTTCCTCTAGGAGTTTTATAGCATCTGGCCTTATATTTAGGTCTGTAATCCATTTTGAGTTTGTGTGTGTGTGTGTGTGTGTGTGTGTGTGTGTATGGTGTTAGCAAACGGTCTAATTTCATTCTTTTACATGTAGCTGTCCAGTGTCCCAGCACCACTTATTGAAGAGACTGTCTTTTCTCCATTGTATATATATATATATATATTTTGATTTTTCTTGTTTTATTAAATTCTTTTTTTATCTTTATTGGAGTATAATTGCTTTACAATGGTCTGTTAGTTTCTGCTTTATAACAAAGTGAATCAGTTATACATATACATATGTTCCCATATCTCCTCCCTCTTGCGTCTCCCAGCCTCCAACCCTCCCTATCCCACCCACCCAGGTGGTCACAAAGCACCGAGCTGATCTCCCTGTGCTATGTGGCTGCTTCCCACTAGCTATCTATTTTACGTTTGATAGTGTATATATGTACATGCCACTCTCTCTCTTTGTCACAGCTTACCCTTCCCCCTCCCCATAACCTCAAGTCCATTCTCTAGTAGGTCTGTATCTTTATTCCCGTCTTACCCCTAGGTTCTTCATGACATTTTTTTCTTAAATTCCGTATATATGTGTTAGCATATGGTATTTGTCTTTCTCTTTCTGGCTTACTTCACTCTGTATGACAGACTCTAGGTCCATCTACCTCACTACAAATAACTCAATTTCATTTCTTTTTATGACTGAGTAATATTCCAATGTATATATGTGCCACATCTTCTTTATCCACTCATCTGATGATGGACACTTAGGTTGTTCCCATCTCCTGGCTATTGTAAATAGAGCTGCAATGAACATTTTGGTACACAACTCTTTTTGAATTATGGTTTTCTCAGGGTATATGCCCAGCAGTGGGATTCCTGGGTCATATGGTAGTTATATCTGTAGTTTTTTAAGGAACCTCCATACCGTTCTCCATAGTGGCTGTACCAATTCACATTCCCACCAGCAGTGCAGGAGTGTTCCCTTTTCTCCACACCCTCTCCAGCATTTATTGTTTCTAGATTTTTTGATGATGGCCATTCTGACTGGTGTGAGATAATATCTCATTGTAGTTTTGATTTGCATTTCTCTAATGATTAATGATGTTGAGCATTCTTTCATGTGTTTGTTGGCAATCTTCTTTGGAGAAATGTCTATTTAGGTCTTCTGTCCATTTTTGGATTGGGTTGTTTGTTTTTTTGTTATTCAGCTGCATGAGCTGCTTGTAAATTTGGAGATTAATCCTTTGTCAGTTGCTTCATTTGCAAATACTTTCTCCCATTCTGAGGGTTGTCTTTTGGTCTTTTTTATAGTTTCCTTTGCTGTGCAAAAGCTTTGAAGTTTCATTAGGTCCAATTTGTTTATTTTTGTTTTTATTTCCATTTCTCTAGGAGGTGGGTCAGAAAGGATCTTGCTATGATTTATGTCATAGAGTGTTCTGCCTATGTTTTCCTCTAAGAGTTTGATAGTTTCTGGCCTTACATTTAGGTCTTTAATCCATTTTGAGCTTATTTTTGTGTATGGTGTTAGGGAGAGTTCTAATCTCATACTTTTACATGTACCTGTCCAGATGTCCCAGCTCCATTTATTGAAGAGGCTGTCCTTTCTCCACTGTACATCCCTGCCTCCTTTGTCAAAGAAAAGTTGACCATATGTGCATGGGTTTATCTGTGGGCTTTCTATCCTGTTCCATTTATCTTATTTCTGTTTTTGTGCCAGTACTATACTGTCTTGATTACTGTGGCTTTGTAGTATAGTCTGAAGCCAGGGAGCCTGATTCCGCCAGCTCTGTTTTTCGTTCTCAAGATTGCTTTGGCTATTCAGGGTCTTTTGTGTTTCCATACAAGTTGTGAAATTTTTGGCCTAGTTCTGTGAAAACTGCCAGTGATAGTTTGATAGGGATTGCACTGAATCTGTAGATTGCTTTGGGTAGTAGAGTCATTTTCAAAATGTTGATTCTTTTAATCCAAGAACATGGTATATCTCTCCATCTGTTTGTATCATCTTTAATTTCTTTCATCAGTATCTTATAATTTTCTGCATACCAGGTGTTTTGTCTCCTTAGGTAGCTTTATTCCTAGATATTTTATTCTTTTTGTTGCAGTGGTAAATGGGAGTGTTTTCTTGATTTCACTATCAGATTTTTCATCATTAGTGTATAGGAATGCCAGAGATTTCTGTGCATTAATTTTGTATCCTGTTACTTTACCAAACTCATTGATTAGCTCTAGTAGTTTTCTGGTAGCATCTTTAGGATTCTCTGTGTATAGTATCATGTCATCTGCAAACAGTGACAGCTTTACTTCTTCTCTTCCAATTTGGATTCCTTTTATTTCCTTTTCTTCTCTGATTGCTGTGGCTAAAACTTCCAAAACTATGTTGAATAAGAGTGGCGAGGTGGGCAACATTGTCTTGTTCCTGATCTTAGTGGCAATGCTTTCAGTTTTTCACCATTGAGGACAATGTTGGCTGTGGGTTTGTCATATATGGCATTTACTATGTTGAGGAAAGTTCCCTCTATGACTACTTTCTGCAGGGTTTTTTATCATAAATGGGTGTTGAATTTTGTCAAAAGCTTTCTCTGCATCTATTGAGATAATCATATGCTTTTCCTCCTTCAATTTGTTAATATGGTTATCACGTTTATTGTTTTGCATATATTGAAAAATCCTTGCATTTCTGGAATAAACCCCACTTGATCATGGTGTATGATCCTTTCAATGTGCTGTTGGATTCTGTTGCTAGTATTTTGTTGAGGAGTTTTGCATCTATGTGCATCAGTGATATTGGCCTGTAGTTTTCTTTGTGACATCCTTGTCTGGTTTTGGTATCAGGGTGATGGTGACCTCGTAGAATGAGTTTGGGAGTGTTCCTCCCTCTGGTATATTTTGGAATAGTTTGAGAAGGATGGATGTTAGCTCTTCTCTAAATGTTTGATAGAATTCGCCTGTGAAGCTATGTGGTCCTGGGCTTTTGTTTGTTGGAAGATTTTTAATCACAGTTTCAATTTCAGTGCTTGTGATTGGTCTGTTCATATTTTCTATTTCTTCCTGGCTCAGTCTCGGCAGTTGTGCATTTCTAAGAATTTGTCCATTTCTTCCAGGTTGTCCATTTTATTGGCATAGAGTTGCTTGTACGAATCTCTCATGATCTTTTGTATTTCTGCAGTGTCAGTTGTTACTTCTCCTTTTTCATTTCTAATTCTATTCATTTGAGACTTCTCCATTTCTTCTTGATGAGTCTGGCTAATGGTTTATCAATTTGGTTTATCTTCTCAAAGAACCAACTTTTGGATTTATTGATCTTTGCTATCATTTCCTTCATTTCTTTTTCATTTATTTCTGACCTGATTTTTATGATTTCTTTCCTTCTGCTAGCTTTGGGGTTTTTTTGTTCTTCTTTCTCTAATTGCTTTAGGTGCAGTGTTAGGTTGTTTATTCGAGATGTTTCCTGTTTCTTAAGGTAGGATTTTATTGCTATAAACTTCCCTCTTAGAACTGCTTTTGCTCTATCCCATAGGTTTTGGGTAATCGTGTCTCCATTGTCATTTGTTTCTAGGTATTTTTTGATTTCCTCTTTGATTTCTTCAGTGATCACTTAGTTATTAAGTAGTGTATTGTTTAGCCTCCAGGTGTTTGTGTTTTTTACAGATCTTATCCTGTAATTGGTATCTAGTCTCATAGTGTTGTGGTTGGAAAAGATACTTGATACAATTTCAATTTTCTTAAATTTACCAAAGGTAGATTTGTGACCCAAGATATGATCTTTCCTGGAGAATGTTCCATGATCACTTGAGAAAAATGTATATTCTGTTGTTTTTGGATGGAGTGTCCTATAAATATCAATTAAGTCCATCTTCTTTAATGTATCATTTAAAGCTTGTGTTTCTTTATTTATTTTCATTTTGGATGATCTCTCCATTCGTGAAAGTGGGGTGTTTAAGTCCCCTATTATGAATGTGTTACTTTCAATTTCCCCTTTTATGGCTGTTAGTGTTTGCCTTATGTATTGAGGTGCCCCTATGTTCGGTGCATAAATATGTACAATTGTTATATCTTCTTCTTGGATCGATCCCTTGATCATTATATAGTGTCCTTCTTTGTCTCTCCTGATAGTCTTTATTTTAAAGTCTATTTTGTCTGATATGAGAATTACTACTCCAGCTTTCTTTTGGTTTCCATTTGCATGGAATAACTTTTTCCATCCCCTCACTTTCAGTCTGTATGTGTCTCCAAGTCTGAAGTTGGTCTCTTGTAGACAGCATATATATGGGTCTCATTTTTGAATCCATTCACCCAGTCTGTGTCTTTTGGTGGGAGCATTTAGTCCATTTACATTTAAGGTAATTATCGATATGTATTCCCATTTTCTTAATTGTTTTGGGTTTGTTATTGTAGGTCTTTTCCTTCTCTTGTGTTTCTTGCCTAGGGAAGTTCATTTAGCATTTGTTGTAAAGCTGGTTTGGTGGTGCTGAACTCTCTCAGCTTTTGCTTGTCTGTAAAGGTTTTAATTTCTCCATCAAATCTGAATGAGATCCTTGCTGATTAGAGTAATGTTGGTTGTAGGTTTTTCTCCTTCATCACTTTAAATATGTCCTGCCAGTCTCTTTTGGCTTGCAGAATTTCTGCTGAAAGATCAGCTGTCAACCTTATGGGGATTCCTTTGTGTGTTATTTGTTGTTTTTACCTTGCTGCTTTTAATATGCTTTCTTTGTATTTAATTTTTGACAGTTTGATTAATATGTGTCTTGGTGTGTTTCTCCTTGGATTCATCCTGTATGGGATTCTCTTTGCTTCCTGGACTTGAGTAACTATTTCCTTTCCCATATTAGGGAAGTTTTCACCTATAATCTCTTCAAATATTTTGTCAGTCCGTTTCTTTTTCTCTTCTTCTTCTGGAACCCCTATAATTCAAATGTTGGCGCATTTAATGTTGTCCCAGAGGTCTCTGAGACTGTCCTCAGTTCTTTTCATTCTTTTTTCTTTATTCTTCTCTGCAGCAGTTATTTCCACTATTTTGTCTTCCAGGTTACTTATCCGTTCTTCTGCCTCAGTTATTCTGCTATTGATCCCATCTAGAGTATTTTTAATTTCATTTATTATGTTGTTCATCATTGCTTGTTTCATCTTTATTTCTTCTAGGTCCTTGTTAAATGTTTCATACATTTCCTCTCTTCTATTTCCAAGATTTTGGATCATCTTTACTATCATTATTCTGAATTCTTTTTCAGGTAGACTGCTTATTTCCTCTTCATTTGTTAGGTCTGGTGGGTTTTAATCTTGCTCCTTCATCTGCTGTGTCTTTTTCTGTCTTCTCATTTTGCTTATCTTACTGTGTTTGGGGTCTCCTTTTTGCAAGCTTCAGGTTCGTAGTTCCCGTTGTTTTTGTTGTCTGTCTCCAGTGGCTAAGTTTGGTTCAGTGGGTTGTGTAGGCTTCCTGGTGGAGGGGACTAGTGCCTGTGTTGTGGTGGATGAGGCTGGATCTTGTCTTTCTGGTGGGCAGGTCCACGTCTGGTGGTGTGTTTTGGGGTGTCTGTGGCCTTATTATGATTTTAGGCAGTTTGTCTGCTAATGGATGGGTTTGTGTTCCTTTCTTGCTAGTTGTTTGGCATAGGATGTTCAGCACTGTAGCTTGCTGGTGTTTGAGTGAAGCTGGGTGCTCATGTGGAGATGGAGATCTCTGGGAGATTTTCACTGTTTGATATTATATGCACCTGGGAGGTCACTTGTGGAGCAGTGTCCTGAAGTTGGCTGTCCCACCTCAGAGGCACAGCACTTACTACTGGCTGCAGCACCAAGATCCTTTCATCCACATGGCTCAGAATTAAAGGGAGAAGAAGTAGAAAGAAAGAAAGAGAGAAAATAAAATAATATAAACTAAGATAAATTAAAATAAAGTTATTAAAATAAAAAGTATTAAGAAAAAAAATTTTTTTTAAAGTAAAAAAAAATGGAGGGATAGAACCATAGGACAAATGGTGAAAGCAAAGCCATACAGACAAAATTTCACACAGAAGCATACACATACACACTAACAAAGAGAGGAAAAGCAGAAAAAATAATAAATCTTCCTCTCAAAGTCCACGTCCTCAATTTGGGATGAATTATTGTCTATTCATATATTCCACAGATGTAGGGCACATCAAGTTGATTGTGGAGATTTAATCTGCTGCTTCTGAGGCTGCTGGGAAAGATTTCTCTTTCTCTTCTTTGTTCGCACAGCCTCTGGGGTTCAGCTTTGGATTTGGCCCCGCCTCTGCATGTAGGTTGCCAGAGGGTGTCTGTTCGTCGCTCAGACAGGACGGGTTTAAAGGAGCAACTGTCTTGGGGGCTCTGGCTCATTCAGGCTGGGCGGAGGGAGGGGTGCGGATGCGGGGCAAGCCTGCAGCAGCCATGGCCAGTGTGTTGTTGCACCAGCCTGAGGCGCACTGTGCGTTCTGGGGAATTTGTCCCTGGATCCTGGCACCCTGGCAGTGGCGGGCTGCACTGGCCCTCCAGGAGGGAGGTGTGGATAGTGACTTGTGCTCGCACACTGGTTTCTTGGTGGCGGCAGCAGCAGCCTTAGCGTCTCATGCCCGTATCTGTGGTCCGTGCTGTTAGCCACGGCTCGCACCTGTCTCTGTCCATTGTATATTCTTGTCTCCTTTGTCATAGATTAATTGACCATAAGTAGGTGGGTTTATTTCTGGGCTCTCTGTTCTGTGCCACTGATCTATGTGTCTGTTTTTGTACCAGTACCACACTGTTTTACTTACTGAATTTTTGTAATGTAGTCTGAAGTCCAGGAGCATTATTCCTCCAGCTCCGTTCTTCTTTCTCAAGATTGTTTTAGCTATTCAGGTCCTTTTGTGTTTTCATACAAATATAAAAATTTTTGTTCTAGTTCTGTGAAAAATGCCATTGGCAATTTGATAGGGATTGCATTGAATCTGTAGATTGCCTTGGGTAGTATGGTCATTTTAACAGTATTGATTCTTCCAGTCCAACAACATGGTATATCATTCCATATATTTGTGTCATCTTCACTTTCTTTCATCAGTATCTTGTAGTTTTGGGAGTACAGGTTTTTGCTTCCTTAGGTAAGTTTATTCCTATGTATTTTATTCTTTTTGATATGATGGTAAATGGGATTGTTTCTTTAATTTCTCTTTCTCTTCTTTCATTGTTAGTGTATAGGAATGCAACAGATTTCTGTGTGTTAATTTTGTATCCTACAACATTACCAAATTCATTGATGAGTTCTAGTAGTTTTCTGGTAGCATCTTTAGGATTTTCTATGTATAGCATCATGTTATCTGCAAACTGACAGTTTTTCTTCTTTTCCAGTTTGGATTTCTTTCCTTTTTCTTCTCTGATTGCCATGGCTAGGACTGCCAAAACTATGCTGAATGAAAGTGGCAAGAGTGGACATCCCTGTCTTGCTCATGATCTTAGAGGAAATGCTTTCAGCTTTTTGCTGTTGAGTTTGATGTTAGCTGTGGTTTTGTCATACATCACCTTTATTATATTGATGTAGATTCCTTTTCTGCCCACTTTCTGAAGAGTGTTTATCCAAAATGGATGCTGAATTATATCAAAATCTTTTTATGCATCTTTTGAGATGATCATAAGGCTTTTATCCTTCAATTTGTTGCTGTGGTATATCACACTGATTGATTTGAAGATATTGAAAAATCCTTGCATCCCTGGGATAAATCCCACTTATTCATAGTGTATGATCCTTTTAATGTATTGTTGGAGTAGGTTTGCTAGTGTTTTGTTGAGGATTTTTGCATCTATGTTTATGAGTGATATTGGCCTGTAATTTTCCTTTTTTGTGTGTGATTCTTTGTCTGGTTCTGTATCAGGGAGATGGTGGCATCAAAGAATGAGTTCAGAGGTGTTCCTTCCTCTGCAATTTTTTGGAGTAGTTTCAGAAGGATATGTGTTAACTCTTCCCTAATTGTTTGATAGAATTCACCTGTGAAGCTATCTAGTTCTGGATTTCTGCTTGTTGTAAGTTTTTAAATTACTAATTCAATTTAAGCACTGGTAATTTTTGTGTTCATATTTTCTATTCCTTGTTTAGTCTTGGGAGATTGTACCATTCTAAGAATTTGTCCATTTCTTTTAGGTTGTCCATTTTGTTGGCATATAGTTGCTTGTAGTAGTCTCTTATGATCCTTTGTGTTTCTGTGGTGTTGGCTGTAACTTCTCCGTTTTCATTTCTAATTTTATTGATTTGGGCCCTCTCCCTTTTTTTCTTGATGAGTTTGGCTAAAGGTTTATCAATTCTGTTTATCTTCTCAAAGAACCAGCTTTTAGTTTCATTGATCTTTGCTATTGTTTCTTTGTCTCTATTTCATTTATTTTTGCTCTGATCTTTATGATTTCTTTCATCCTACTAACTTTGGGTTTTGTTTGTTCTTTTTTCTCTAGCTGCTTTAGGTATAAGGTCAGGTTTATTTGAGATTTTTCTTGTTTCCTGAGGTAAGATTGTATTGCTATAAACTTCCCTCTTAGAACTGCTTTTGTTGCATACCATAGGTTTTGGATCATCACGCTTTCATTTTCATTTGTCTCTAGGTATTTTGAAATTTTCTCTTTGCTTTCTTCAGTGATCCATTGGCTGTTTAGTAGCATCTTGTTTAGCCTCCACATGTTTGCTTTTTATAGTTTTTTTTCTTGTGGTTGATTTCTAATCTCATAGAAAAGGTGGTCGGAAAAGGTGCTTGATATGATTTCAATTTTCTTAAATTTACCAAGCCTCACTTTATGGCCCAGCATGTGATCAATCCTGGAGAGTGTTCTGTGTGTACTTCAACGTGCATTCTGCTGCTTTTGGGTGGAATGCTCTATAAATGTCTATTTAGTCCATCTGGTCTAATATGTCATTTAAGGCCAGGGTTTCCTTATTGATTTTCTGTCTGGATGATCTATCCATTGGTAAAAGTGGGGTGTTAAAGTCCCCCACTATTATGTGTTTACTGTGGATTTCTCATTTTATGGATGTTAGTTTTTGACATATATATTAAGGTGCTTCTATGGTGGGGATATATATATTTACAATTGTTATATCTTTATCTTGGATTAACCCCTTGATCATTGTGTAGTGTCCTTCTTTGTCTCTGTAACCATCTTTATTTTAAAGTCTATTTTGTCTGATATGAGTATTGCTACTCTAGCTTTCTTTTGATTTCTGTTTACATGGAATACCTTTTGCCACCCCCCTCACTTTCAGTCTGTATGTGTCCCTAGATCTGAAGTGGGTCTCTTACAGCCAGTATATACACAGGTCTTATTTTTTGATTCCATTTGGGCAGTGTATGTATTTTGGTTGAAGCATTTAATCTGTTTACATTTAAGGTAATTATTGATATATATGTTCTTATTTCCATTTTGTTAATTGTTTTGTATTTGTTTTTGTAGGTCTTTTTTCTCCCCTTCCTCTTCTCTTGTCACTTGATAACTTATTTTAGTGTTGTGTTTGGATTCCTTTTTCTTTTGCGTGTGCGTATCTATTGTAGGTTTTTGATTTGTGGTTACTATGAGGTTTTGATATGGTAGTCTATATATAAACAAGACTAATTTAAGTTGCTGGTCTTTTAATTTCAAAAGCATTTCCAATATCCTGCATTTGTACTCTCCTCATGATTGCTAGTTTTAATATCATATTTGTGTGTGGATGATTTCTTACCTTTACTGGCAAGCTTTTCCATTCATAATTTTCTTGTTTCTACTTGTGGCCTTTTATTTTTTTCTGCCTAGAGAAGTTCCTTTAGCATTTGTTGCAAAACTGGTCTGGTGATGCTGAATTCCCTTAGCTTCTGCTTGTCTGTAAGCTTCTGATTTCTCCATTTAATCTTAATGAGAGCTCTGCTGGGTAGAGTATTCTTGGTTGTAGGTTCTTCCCTTTTATCAGTTTAAATATATCATGCCACTCCCTTCCGGCCTGTAGAGTTTCTGCTGAAAAATCAGATGATAACCTTATGGCAAATCCCTTGTATGTTATTTGTTGCTTTTCCCTTGTTGCTTTCAATACTTTGTCTATAACTTTTGTCAGTTTGATTACTATGTATCTTGGCATGTTCCTCCTTGGCTTTATCCTGCCTGGAACTCTCTGCACTTCCTGGACTTGGGTGTCTGTTTCCTTTCCCATGTTAGGGAAGTTTTCAGCTATTATCTCTTCAAATATTTTCCCAGGTCCTTTCTCTCTCTTCTCCATCTGGGACCCTTATAATGTGAATGTTAGTGTGTTTAATTTCATCCCAGAGGCCTCTTAGACTGCCCTCATTTCTTTTCATTCTATTCCATGGCAGTGATTTCCATCATGCTGCCTTACAGTTCACTTATCTGTTCTTCTGCCTCATTTATTCTGCTATTGATTCCGTCTAGTATATTTTTCAGTTCTGTTATTGTATTGCTCACTTCTTTCTGTTTGTTCTTTAGTTTGTCTAGGTCTTTGTTAAACACTTCTTGTATCTTCTTGTGTGTGACTCCATTCTTTTTCTGAGATCTTGGATCATCTTTACTATCATTACTCTGAATTCTATTTTGGGTAGATTGCCTATCTCCACTTCATTTAGTTGTTCTTCTTGGGTTTCTTCTTGTTCCTTTGTCTGGGACGTATTCCTCTGGCATCTCATTCTGTGTAATGTTTTTGTGATTGTGGTTTCCATCCTGCAGGCTGCAGGGTTGTAATTCTTCTTGCTTCTGCTGTCTGCCTCCTGGTGGATGAGGCTGGCCTAAGAGGCTTGTGCAGGCTTCCTGGTGGTAGAGACTGGTCCCTGCCCACTGGTGTGTGGAGCTGGGTCTTGTCCCTCTGGTCGGCAGGACCATGTCAAGAGGTGGGTTTAGTGGGAAGCTTTGGGCTCAGTAAGACTTTAGACATCCTGTCTGCTGATGGGTTGGGCTGTGTTCCTGCCCTGTTGGTTATTTGGCCTGAGGCATCCCAGCACTGGAGCCTACAGGCTATTGGGTGGGGCCAGGTCTTGGTGAGAAAATGGTGGCCTCCAGGAGGGCTCACACCAATGCTACTCCTCAGAACTACCACTGCCAGTGTCTTTGTCCCCGCAGTGAGCCACAGCCACCCTGCGCCTCCACAGGAGACTCTCCAATACCAACAGTTAAGTCTGGCCCTGTCTCCTATGAGGTCACTGCTCTTTACCCTGGGTGCTTGTGTGCACAAGACGTTGTATGCACCCTCCAAGAGGGGAATTTCTGTTTCCCTCAGTCCTGTGGAATTCCTGAGAACAAAGCCTGCAGCTCTTCAAAACCAGATGCTCTGGGGGCTCCTCCTCCCATTGCCAGACCTCCAGGCTGGGGAGCCTGACGTGGGGCTCAAAACTTTCACTCCTGTGGGAGAACCTCTGTGATATAATTATATCCAGTTTGTGGGTTGCCCACCTGGCAGGTATGGGATTTGTTTTTATCACTATTGCACCCCTCCTGTCTCACTGTGGCTTCTTCTTTGTCTTTGGATGTAGGCTATCTTTTTGGGTAGGTTCCAGTGGTTTTTTTTTTTTTTCAGCAGTTAGTTGTGATTTTGTTGTTTTTGTGAGAAGAGGTGAGCTCACGTCCTTCTACTCCATCATCTTGTCTCCACCCTCTTTGTTTTGAATTTGTTTTTGTAGGTCTCTTTTTCACCTTTCTTCTTTTGCTCTGTCTCTCTTGTGATTTGATGACTATCTTTAGTGTTATGTTTGGATTCTTTTTCTTTTTAGTGTGTATATCTATTATAGATTTTCATTTTGCAGTTACCATGAGGTTTTTGTTTAGGAGTCTGTATTTATACATGCTTGTTTTCAGTTGCTTTTCTCTTAATTTCAAGTATATTTTATAGACTCTGCATTTGTGCTCTCCTCCCCTCACGATTACTGTTTTTGATATTACATTTTACATCTAATTGTTTTATGTATCCCTTAACTGCTGATTGTGGATACAAATGGTTTTACTCCTTTTGTCTTTTAACCTCCCTATTAGCTGTGCATGGCTGATTTCCCACCTTTATTGTATGTTTGCCTTTACCAGTGAGCTTTTCCGTTTTGTAATTTTCTTGTTTCCAGTTGTGGCCTTTCCTTTTCCACCTAGAGAAGTTCTTTTAGCATTTGTTGTAAAGCTGGTTTGGTGGTGCTGAAATCTTTTAGCTTTTGCTTGTCTGTAAAGTTTTTGATTTCTCCATCAAATCTGAATGAGAACCTTGCTGGGTAGAGTATTCTTGGTTGTAGGTTCTTCTCTTTCATCATTTTAAGTATATCACGCCATTCCCTTCTGGCTTGCAGAGTTTCTGCTGAAAAATCAGCTGACGGCCTTAGGGAAATTCCCTAAGGAATATTATTTGTTGCTTTTCCCTTGTTGCTTTTAATATTCTCTTTATCTTTTAAAAAATTTTTTATTGGAGTATAGTTGACTTACAATGTGTTAGTTTCAGGTGTATAGCAAAGTGAATCAGGTGTGTGTGTTTGTGTGTGTGTGTGTGTATATGTGTGTGTGTGTGTGTGTGTGTGTGTGTGTGTGTATATAATCTCCATTCTTTTTCAGATTCTTTTCCCATATAGGTTATTACAGAATATTGAGTAGAGTTCCCTGTTCTGTACAGTAGGGCCTTATTAGTTATCTTTTATATATAGTACTGTGTATATGTTAATCCCAAGCTCCTAATTTATCACTTCCCCACATGTTTCTCCTATGGTAACCATAAGTTTAATTTTGAGATCTGTGAGTCTGTTTCTGTTTTGTAAATAAGTTCATCTGTATCATTTTTTATTAGATTCCACATATAAGTGATATCTTATGATGTTTGTCTTTCTCTTATTTCACTTAGTATGATAATCTCCATGTCCACACATGTTGCTGCAAATGGCATTATTTTGTTCTTTTTTATGGCTGAGTAGTACTCCATTGTATATATATACCACATCTTCTTTATCCATTCCTCTGTCAATGGACATTTAGGTTGCTTCCATGTTTTGGCTATTGTAGATAGTGCTATAATAAACATTGGGACTCATGTATCTTTTTCTAATTTGTTTTCATCTTTTCTGGGTGTATGCCTAGGAGTGGGATTGTTGGATCATGTGGTAACTCTAATTTTAGTTTCTTAAGGAACCTCCATACTGTTCTCCATAGTAGTTGCACCAATTTATTATTCCCACCAACAATGTAGGAGGGTTCCCTTTGCTCCACACCCTTTATCTTTAACTTTTGACATTTTGATTACAATGTGTTGTGGTGTATTCTTCTGTGGCTTAATTCTGCATTGAACTGTCTGTGCTTCCTGGACTTGGGTGACTATTTCCTTCCCCAGGTTAGGGAATTTTTCAGCTATTTTTCAGCTATTATCTCTTCAAATATTTTCTCAGACCCTTTCTCTCTCTCTTCTTCTGGGACTCCTATAATGCAAATATTGGCATACTTGATGTTGTCCCAGTAGTCTCTTAAACTCTCATTTATTTTCATTCCTTTTTTTTTTCTGTTTGGCAGCAGTGATGTCCACTACTCTGTCTTCCAGTTAATGATCCTTTCTTCTGCCTCCCTTAGTCTACTCTTGATTCCTTCTAGTATATTTTTCATTTCAGTTATTCTTTAATTGTTTGGTTGTTCTTTATATTTTTAAATTCTTTGTTAAAAAAGTTCTCATTTCTAGCTCTGTGCATCCATTTTCCTCCCGTGTTCTTTGATCATCTTTACAGTCATTACTCTGAAGTCTTTCTCAGGTAGATTGCCTGTCTCTACGTCACTTAGTTCTTCTGGGGTTTCATCTTGTTCCTTCGTGTGATACATAGTCCTCTGTCGCCTCATTTTGTCTAAATTGCTATTTGTATTTTTATGTATGTGGTAGACTGGTTACATTTCTTGACCTTGGAGAAGTGGCCCTCTGTAGGAGATGTCCTATGTGTCCCAGCAGTGCCCTCCCCTCTTGTCACCCAAGGACCAGGGGCCAGCTGGTCCCTGGGTGGTGTCTGGCCTGCATTTGCAGACTTGATCTGCAGGCTGAGGCACTGTAGTTTTCTTGCTTCTGGTGCCTGCCCCCTGGTGGGTGAGGCTTGTCTAGAGGTTTGTGCAGGCTTCCTGATGGGAGGGGCCGGTGCCTGCTCCCCTGGTGGGTAGAGCTGAATCTCGGTTCTCTGGTGTGCAGGGCCATGTCTAGGGGCATGTCTAGTGGTGGCTGTGAGTTCAGGAAATCTTTAGGCAGCCTGTCTGCTGATGGGTGGGTCTCTGTCCCTGCTCAGTTTGTTGTTTGGCCAGGTCTTGGTGCCAAAATGTCAGCCTCCAGGACAGACCATGTAGATGAATGCTCAATGATATATCCGCCACCAGTGTCTATGTCCCCAGAGTGGGCGACACCTGCTCTTTGCCTCCCCAGGAGACGCTCCAAGACCAGCAGGTAGGTCTGGCACAGCTGCCTATCAAATTACTGCTTTTGTCCTTGGTCAGCGTGCATGAGATTTTGTGTGCTCCCTTTAAGAGTGAAGCCTCTATTTCCCCTAATCCTGTGACCTCCTGCAATCAAGCCCTGCTGGCCTTCGAAGCCAAATGCTCTGCTGGGCCCCTGGGCTAGGGCACCTGACGTGGGGCTCAGAACTCTCACTCCTGTGGGAAAACCTCTGTAATAAAACTATTTTCCAGTTTGTGGTTTGCCCACCCTGGGGGTTATGGGATTTGATTCTATCACAAGTCTACCTCTCCTACCAGTCTCGTTATGGTTCTGTCTTTATGTGTTTAGTTGTAGAGGATCTTTTCTGGTAGGTTTCAGTCTTTTTCAATGATGGTTGTTGTGCAGATTGTTATTTTGGTGTGCTCATGAGAGGAGGTGAGCTTAGGGTCCTCTACTCTGCCGTCTTGGCCACTCCCAATCATGCAATTTTTATCCTTTATTCTTACGATGTGATATATCACATTAATTTAGATCTTCATATATTGAATCATCCTTGCAACTCACAGATAAATCCCACTTGGTTATGGTGTAAGATCCTTTTAATGTGCTGTTGGATTAACTTTGCTAGTATTTTGTTGAGGATTTTTGCATCTATATTCACCAGAGATATAGGCCTATAGTTTTCATTTCTTATAAAGTTTTCATCTAGCTTTGTTATTAGGGTAATGCTGGCCTCATAAGATGAATTTGGAAGGGTTCTCCCCTTTCCAATTTTTGGGAGGAGTTTTAGATGATTGGCACTAATTCCTCTTCACATGTTTGGTAGAATTTACCAGGGAAGCCGTCTGATCCTGGGCTTTCTTTGGGAGATTTTCTATTACTGAGTCAGTCTCCGTAGTAGTTATGGGTCTGTTTAGGCTTTATTTCTTCATGATTAATTTTTCTAGGTCCTATATTACTAGGAATTTATTCATTTCTTCTAGGTTATCCAGTTTGCTGGTGGATAATTGTTCATAGTAGTCACTTGTGATCCTTTTTATTTCTGTGTCATCAGTTATAATGTCTCTTCTTTCATTTCTGATTTTATTTGAATTTTATTTCTTTCTTAGTCCAGCTTAAGAGTTTGTAAATTTTTTCATCTTTTCAAAAAACCATCTCATTTGTTTCCTATTTTTAAAAATTTTCTATTTTATTTCTGTTCTTTACTTCCTTCCTTCTAATTTTGAGCTCAATTCATTCTCTTTCTAACTCTTTGAGGTGTAAAATTAAGTTGTTTGAGATCTTTCTTTTTCTTAATATATGCACTTAACATTATGAATTTCTTAGTGTATAAATTTTGATATGTTGTAATTTCATTTTTATTTGCCCTGAGGTATTGTCTAATTTCCCCTTTGACCCAGTGGTTGCTCAAGAGTGTGCTGTTGAAGTTCCACATTTTTTTGGTGAAATTTCCAGTTCCCCTTATGTTGTTATTTCCTAGTTTTATTCCATTATGGCAGGAAAAGATACTTAGCATAATATCAGTCTCTTAAATATCTTGAGACTTGTTTTGTGACATGACATATGATCAATTTTTAATCTAATTTCATCATCTCCCATGGGAAAAATAGGCAGAGAGATGAAGCCACTTGCCTGAGCTCACACAATTAATTAGAGGTCACACAATTACCAGAAAGTAACACCTAACTCAATGCTCTTCCCACTGACCACACTGGCTTTGTTTTTTAATTTCAGTCGTGCTGATTCAGACTCAATTCATCATTGAAACCTTCATTTTCTAAAGCAGATTTCATCCTAAAGATTTAGAAATATAAGCAGACTATCATAAAAAAAATCGAACTACAATCAGTTGGTTCAGATAAATAAGGAGTTCTCATTCAATGGAAATGTTGATGGGCTGCAGGGACTTGAAATTTGGGTAGTTTATTGGATTTAATAGTATAGATTGTAGTGTTTAAAAAGAATTTTTACTCTTACTCTACAAGAAACTAACAGGAGAACCAATCAAAGATCCTAATGTAACATAGGGTTGTAATCCAGCTTGCTGTCCATCAAATTCATGAGGTTCAATGTTCCAAGTGAATAAACTAATTCTAATAAACAGAATGGGACTTTGAGACTATCAAAAATAAATGCATTTAGTATTAAGAAATATCTACCAACTGAAAGAGTGGTGCATAATTCTCAATAGTCATATTCTCAAATATATAGTCACAAGTATATTTGCTATTCTTTTCATAAAATAATATCATTACATGGTCACCAGCATAAAACCTATTAAAATGTTTTAAGTCAGAGCTGTGCATAAGCAAAAACAGTACACTTATTTAAAGAATAACAATGGCCAATATTGGGCTTATGCTCGTTTGTTTCATTGAAAATAAGTAATCTTGAGAATGTGGGGCAATAGGTCCATAATGGCTGAAGCCTAACAATTAAAGCTCTCCTCAAGAATTTAAAATACACTATATGAGAAAAAAAGGGGCTCTGTTGTCAAATAAATATGGGATGTACTAGATTATTTCTCAAGGTTATAAGACCTTCCTTTTTTATTTTTTTACATCTTTATTGGAGTATAATTGCTTTACAATGGTGTGTTACTTTCTGCTGTATAACAAAGTGAATCAGTTATACATATACATACGTTCCCATATCTCTTCCCTCTTGTGTCTCCCTCCCTCCCACCTTCCCTATCCCACCCTTCCAGGCGGTCACAAAGCACTGAGCTGATCTCCCTGTGCTATGAGGCTGCTTCCCACTAGCTATCTATTTTATGTTTGGTAGTGTATATATGTCCATGCCACTCTCTGACTTTGTCCCACCTTACCCTTCCCCCTCCCCATATCCTCAAGTCCATTCTCTAGTAGGTCTGTGTCTTTATTACCGTCTTAGCCCTAGGTTCTTCATGACATTTTTTTTCTTAACTTCCATATATATGTGTTAGCATACGGTATTTGTCTTTCTCTTTCTGACTTACTTCACTCTGTATGACAGACTCTAGGTCCATCCACCTCATTACAAATAGCTCAATTTCATTTCTTTTTATGGCTGAGTAATATTCCATTGTATATATGTGCCACATCTTCCTTATCCATTCATCTGATGATGGACACTTAGGTTGTTCCCATCTCCTGGCTATTGTAAATAGAGCTGCAATGAACATTTTGGTACACAACTCTTTTTGAATTATGGTTTTCTCAGGGTATATGCCCAGCAGTGGGATTGCTGGGTCATATGGTAGTTCTATTTGTAGTTTTTTAAGGAACCTCCATACCGTTCTCCATAGTGGCTGTACCAATTCACATTACTACCAGCAGTGCAAGAGTGTTCCCTTTTCTCCACACCCTCTCCAGCATTTATTCTTTCTAGATTTTTTAATGATGGCCATTCTAACTGGTGTGAGATGATATCTCATTGTAGTTTTGATTTGCATTTCTCTAATGATTAATGATGTTGAGCATTCTTTCATGTGTTTGTTGGCAGTCTGTATATCTACTTTGGAGAAATGTCTATTTAGGTCTTCTGCCCATTTTTGGATTGGGTTGTTTGTTTTTTTGTTATTCAGCTGCATGAGCTGCTTGTAAATTTTGGAGATTAATCCTTTGTCAGTTGCTTCATTTGCAAATATTTTCTCCCATTCTGAGGGTTGTCTTTTGATCTTATTTATGGTATCCTTTGCTGTGCAAAAGCTTTGAAGTTTCATTAGGTCCCATTTGTTTATTTTTGTTTTTATTTCCATTTCTCTAGGAGGTGGGTCAAAAAGGATCTTGCTGTGATTTATGTCATAGAGTGTTCTGCCTATGTTTTCCTCTAAGAGTTTGATAGTTTCTGGCCTTACGTTTAGGTCTTTAATCCATTTTGAGCTTACTTTTGTGTATGGTGTTAGGGAGTGATCTAATCTCATACTTTTACATGTACTTGTCCAGTTTTCCCAACACCACTTATTGAAGAGGCTGTCCTTTCTCCACTGTACATTCCTGCCTCCTTTATCAGAGATAAGGTGACCATATGTGCATGGGTTTATCTCTGGGCTTTCTATCCTGTTCCATTGATCTATCTTTCTGTTTTTGTGCCAGTACCATACTGTCTTGATTACTGTAGCTTTGTAGTATAGTCTGAAGTCAGGGAGCCTGATTCCTCCAGCTCCGTTTCTCGTTCTCAAGATTGCTTTGGCTATTCAGGGCCTTTTGTGTTTCCATACAAATTGTGAAATTTTTTGTTCTAGTTTTGTGAAAAATGCCAGTGGTAGTTTGATAGGGATTGCATTGAATCTGTAGATTGCTTTGGGTAGTAGAGTCATTTTCACAATGTTGATTCTTTTAATCCAAGAATATGGTATATCTCTCTATCTATTTGTAGCATCTTTAATTTCTTTCATCAGTGTCTTATAATTTTCTGCATACAGGTGTTTTGTCTCCTTGGGTAGTTTTATTCCTAGATAGTTTATTCTTTTTGTTGCAATGGTAAATGGGAGTGCTTTCTTGATTTCACTTTCAGATTTTTCATCACTAATGTATAGGAATGCCAGAGATTTATGTGCATTAATTTTGTATCCTGTTACTTTACCAAATTCATTGATTAGCTGTAGTAGTTTTCTGGTAGCATCTTTAGGATTCTCTATGTATAGGATCATGTCATCTGCAAAAAGTGACAGCTTTACTTCTTCTTTTCCGATTTGGATTCCTTTTATTTCCTTTTTTTTCTCTGATTGCTGTGGCTAAACCTTCCAAATCTATGTTGAATAAGAGTGGTGAGAGTGGGCAACTTTGTCTTGTTCCTGATCTTAGTGGAAATGCTTTCAGTTGTTCACCATTGAGGACGATGTTGGCTGTGGGTTTGTCATATATGGCCTTTATTATGTTGAGGAATGTTCCCTCTATGCCTACTTTCTGGAGGGTTTTTATCATAAATGGGTGTTGAATTTTGTCAAAAGCTTTCTCTGCACCTATTGAGATGACCGTATGGTTTTTCTCCTTCAGATTGTTAATATGGTGTATCACATTGATTGATTTGCGTGTATTGAAGAATCCTTGCATTCCTGGAATAAACCCCACTTGATCATGTTGTATGATCCTTTTAATGTGCTGTTGGATTCTGTTTGCTAGTATTTTGTTGAAGATTTTTGCATCTATGTTCATCAGTGATATTGGCATGTAGTTTTCTTTCTTTGTGACATCCTTGTCTGGTTTTCGTATCAGGGTGATGGTGGCCTCATAGAATGAGTTTGGGAGTGTTCCTCCCTCTGCTATATTTTGCAAGAGTTTGAGAAGGATAGGTGTTAGCTCTTCTCTAAATGTTTGATAGAATTCGCCTGTGAAGCCATCTGGTCCTGGGCTTTTGTTTGTTGGAAAATTTTTAATCAGAGTTTCAATTTCAGTGCTGGTGATTAGACTGTTCATATTTTCTATTTCTTCCTGGTTCAGTCTCGGCAGTTGTGCATTTCTAAGAATTTGTCCATTTCTTCCAGGTTGTCCATTTTATTGGCATAGAGTTGCTTGTACTAATTTCTCGTCATCTTTTGTATTTCTGCAATGTCAGTTGTTACTTCTCCTTTTCCAGTTCTAATTCTATTGATTTGAGTCTTCTCCATTTTTTCTTGGTGAGTCTGGCTAATGGTTTATCAATTTGGTTTATCTTCTCAGAGAACCAGCTTTTGGATTTATTGATCTTTGCTATCGTTTCCTTCATTTTTTTCCATTTATTTCTGATCTGATTTTTATGATTTCTTTCCTTCTGCTAGCTTTGGGGTTTTTTTGTTCTTCTTTCTCTAATTGCTTTAGATGCAATGTTAGGTTGTTTATTCGAGATGTTTCCTGTTTCTTAAGGTAAGATTGTGTTGCTGTAAACTTCCCTCTTAGAACTGCTTTTGCACCCATAGGTTTTGGGTCATCGTGTCTCCATTGTCATTTGTTTCTAGGTTTTTTTTGATTTCCTCTTTGATTTCTTCAGTGATCAATTCGTTATTAAGTAGTGTATTGTTTAGCCTCCATGTGTTTGTATTTTTTACAGATCTTATCCTGTAATTGATAGCTAGTCTCATATCATTGTGGTTGGAAAAGATACTTGATACAATTTCAGTTTTCTTAAATTTACCAAGGCTTGACTTGTGACCCAAGATATGATCTCTTCTGGAGAATGTTCCACGAGCACTTGAGAAAAATGTGTATTCTGTTGTTTTTGGATGGAGTGTCCTATAAATATCAATTAAGTCCATCTTGTTTAATGTATCATTTAAAGCTTGTGTTTCCTTATTTATTTTCATTTTGGATGATCTCTCCATTCGTGAAAGTGGGGTGTTAAAGTGCCCTACTATGAATGTGTTACTGTCAATTTCCCCTTTTATGGCTGTTAGTATTTGCCTTATTTATTCGGGTACTCCTATGTTGGGTGCATAAATGTTTTCAATTGTTATATCTTCTTGGATTGATCCCTTGATCATTATGTAGTGTCCTTCTTTGTTTCTAATAGTTTTTACTTTAAAGTCTATTTTGTCTGATATGAGAATTGCTACTCCAGCTTTCTTTTGGTTTCCTTTTGCATGGAATATTTTTTTCCATCCCCTCACTTTCAGTCTGTGTGTGTCTCTAGTTCTGAAGTGGGTCTCTTGTAGACAGCATATATACGGGTCTTGTTTTTGTATCCATTCAGCCAGTCTGTGTCTTTTGGTGGGAACATTTAATCCATTTACATTTAAGGTAATTATCAATATGTATGTTCCTATCCCCATTTTCTTAATTGTTTTTGGTTTGTTATTGTAGGTCTTCTCCTTCTCGTGTTTCTTGCCTAGAGAAGATGCTTTAGCATTTGTTGTAAAGCTGGTTTGGTGGTGCTGAACTCTCTCAGCTTTCGCTTATCTGTAAAGGTTTTAATTTCTCTATCAAATCTGAATGAGATCCTTGCTGGATAGAGTAATCTTGGTTGTAGGTTTTTCTCCTTCATCACTTTAAATATGTCCTGCCAGTCCTTTCTGGCTTGCAGAATTTCTGCTGAAAGATCAGCTGTTAACCTTATGGGGATTCCCTTGTATGTTATTTGTTGTTTTTCCCTTGTTGGTTTTAATATGTTTTCTTTGTATTTAATTTTTGACAATTTGATTAATATGTGTCTTGGCGTGTTTCTCCTTGAATTTATCCTGTATGCGATTCTCTGTGCTTCCTGGACTTGATTAACTATTTCCTTTCCCATATTAGGGAAGTTTTCAACTATAATCTCTTCAAATATTTTCTCAGTCCCTTTCTTTTTCTCTTCTTCTTCTGGGACCCCTATAATTCAAATGTTGGTGCGTTTAATGTTGTCCCAGAGGTCTCTGAGACTGTCCTCAGTTCTTTTCATTCTTTTTTCTTTATCCTGCTCTGCAGTAGTTATTTCCACTATTTTACCTTCCAGGTCACTTATCCCTTCTTCTGCCTCATTTATTCTGCTATTGATCCCTTCTAGAGTATTTTTAATTTCATTTATTGTATTGTTCATCGTTGCTCGTTTCATGTTTAGTTCTTCTAGGTCCTTGTTAAATGTTTCTTGCATATTCTCTATTCTATTTCTAAGATTACCTATTTCCTCTTCATTTTTTAGGTCTGGGTTTTTTTTATCTTGCTCCTTCATCTGCTGTGTCTTCTCATTTTGCTTATCTTACTGTGTTTGTGGTCTCCATTTTGCAGGCTGCAGGTTCGTAGTTCCCGTTGTTTTTGGTGTCTGTCCCCAGTGGCTAAGGTTGGTTCAGTGGGTTGTGTAGGCTTCCTGGTGGAGGGGACTAGTGCCTGTGTTCTGGTGGATGAGGCTGGATCTTGTCTCTCTGGTGGGCAGGTCCACGTCTGGTGGTGTGTTTTGGGGTGTCTGTGGACTTATTATGATTTTAGGCAGCCTCTCTGCTAGTGGGTGGGGTTGTGTTCCTGTCTTGCTAGTTGTTTGGCATAGGGTGTCTAGCACTGTAGCTTGCTGGTCGTTGAGTGAAGCTGGGTGTTGGTGTTGAGATGGAGATCTCTGGGAGATTTTCGCCATTTGATATTACGTGGAGCTGGGAGGTCTCTTGTGGACCAGTGTCCTGAAGTTGGCTGTCCCACCTCATAGGCACAGCACTGACTCCTGGCTGCAGCACCAAGAGCATTTCATCCACACGGGTCAGAATAAAAGGGAGAAAAATTAGGAAGGAAGGAAGGATGAAAGGAAGGAAGGAAGAGGATATAAGAAAAGAAAGTAAGATAAAATAAAGTTATTAAAATAAAAAATAATTATGAAGAAAAAAAGTTTTTTAAAAAGTAAAGGAAAGAAAACAAAAAACGGACGGATAGAACCCTAGGACAAATGGTGAAATCAAAGCTATACAGACAAAAATCTCACACAGAAGCATACGCATACACACTCACAAAAAGAGGAAAAGGGGAAAAAATCATAAATCTTGCTCTCAAAGTCCCCCTCTTCTATTTGGGATGATTCGTTGTCTATTCAGGTATTCCACAGATGCAGGTACATCAAGTTGATTGTGGAGATTTAATCCACTGCTCCTGAGGCTGCTGGGAGAGATTTCCCTTTCTCTTCTTTGTTCGCACAGCTCCTGGGGCTCAGCTTTGGATTTGGCCCCGTCTCTGCGTGTAGGTCGCCGGAGTGCGTGTGTTCTTCGCTCAGATAGGACGGGGTAAAAGGAGCAGTTGATTCGGGGGCTCTGGCTCACTCAGGCTGGGGGGAGGGAGGGGCTTGGAGTGCGGGGCGAGCCTGTGGCGGCAGAGGCCGGCGTGACGTTGCACCAGCCTGAGGCGCGCCGTGCGTGCTCCCGGTGGAGTTGTCCCTGAATCACGGGACCCTGGCAGTGGCGGGGTGCACAGGCTCCCCGGAAGGGGGGTGTGGATAGTGACCTGTGCTCGCACACAGGCTTCTTGGTGGCGGCAGCAGCAGCCTTACTGTCTCATGCCTGTCTCTGGGGTCTGTGCTGTTAGCCGCGACTCGCGCCCGTCTCTGGAGCTCCTTTAAGCAGCGCTCTTAATCCCCTCTCTTTGCGCACTAGGACACAAAAAGGGAAGAAAAAGTCTTTTGCCTCTTCGGTAGGTCCAGACTTTTCTCCGGACTCCCTCCCGGCTAGCTGTGGTGCACTAACCCCCTGCAGGCTGTGTTCACGCTGCCAACCCCAGTCCTCTCCCGGCATCCGACTGAAGCCGGAGCCTCAGCTCCCAGCCCCGCCCGCCCCGGCGGGTGAGCAGACAAGCCTCTCGGGCTGGTGAGTGCCGGTCGGCCCTGATCCTCTGTGCGGGAATCTCCCCGCTTTGCCCCCGCACCCCTGTTGCTGTGCTCTCCCCCGCGGCTCTGAAGCTTCCTCCTCCACCACCCGCAGTCTCCGCCCGTGAAGGGGCTTCTAGTGTGTGGAAATCTTTCCTCCTTCACAGCTCCCTCCCACTGGTGCAGGTCCCGTCCCTATCCTTTTGTCTCTGTTTTTTTCTTTTGCCCTACCCAGGTACGTGGGGGGGTTCTTGCCTTTTGGGAGGTCTGAGGTCTTCTGCCAGCGTTCAGTAGGTGTTCTGTAGGAGTTGTTCCACGTGTAGATGTATTTCTGATGTATCTGTGGGGAGGAAGGTGATCTCTGCGTCTTACTCTTCCGCCATCTTCCCTGTCTCTCCTATAAGGCCTTCTTTTGCAGAACATTTTCTGTTGCAGAACATTTTCTGAGACTTAAGTTCTAAAGATGACACTTTGGGAAGTATCTTATATTACCAAACTCAGGTTTGGCTGCTCACTGCTGGAAAGCCAGTACTTGAGAAACAAGTGTTGGTTGGAAAGGAAAGGTTGCTTTATTCAGGAGGTTGGCACCCTGGGGAGAAGGTGGACTTGTGTGCAAAAACCAGCTCCAAAGATTCTGTTTGACCATCAGAGTCTTAAAAGGAGAAAAGGGAAGTTAATTGCCATTAACCATTTAGGGAGGGGATCAGAGTCTGTTATCTTTCACTGTGTGCAGACTTTCCTCTGATTGGTTGGTGGTGAGGTAACTGGGTGGTGTTCAAGGAGTCTTGTGCTCAGCCTGAAGTTATCATCCTCCACCTGGGTGGGGGGCCTTAGTTCCTACAGAAGAACTCAAAGATGTTGTTATGTATAGCTTTTGAGGAGGAACCAGGACGCTGCCCCATCGCTGCACTATTGTTCCTTTTTAGAAAAATTTTTTTAAATTTAGGACTTCCCTGGCAGTCCAGTTGTTAAGACTCTGTGCTTCCAATGCAGGGGGTGTGGGTTTGATCCCTGGTTGGGGAACTACGATCCCACATGCCTGCCACGGGGCATGGCCAAAAATTTTATTTTATTTTATTGAAGTATAGTTGATTTACAATATTGTGTTAATTTCTGCTGTACAGCAAAGTGATTCAGTTATACATATATATATATAATATAAATTCTGTTTCATATTATTTTCCATTATGGTTTATCCCAAGATATTGAATATAGTTCCCTGTGCCATACAGTAGGACCTTGTTGTTTATCCATTCTACCTGCAATAGTTTGCGTCTGCTAATTGCAAACTCCCAATCCATCCCTTCCCCACCACCCTCCCACTTGGCAACCACGTCTGTTCTCTGTGAATCTGTTTTTGTTTCATGGATAAGTTCATTTGTGTCATTTTAGATTCCACATATAAGTGATATCATATGGTATTTGTCTTTCTCTTTCTGACTTACTTCACTTACTATGATAATCTCTAGTTGCATCCATGTATTATTGTTTCTTGATTGTCACTCCTTTGATTCTGCATTCTCTCACTTCCCTGATTAGCAACTGTTTGAATCTGCCTTTTAGAACTCAGGGAAGGTCAAGGAGGCTGAATGAAGCCTATTTCCTACAAAAAAGAAAGAGAGGACATGGAAAGTATTTGTACCTGGGAGGGCCCCACAGGGTCCTGCTTAGTTTCACTTGCAAGGGAACACTATATAAACCACTATTGTTTATTGAGCAATTATGTACCATAGTTCCTATGTTACCTTCACATCTGTAAGGAATTGAAGCATTATTACCAATCTGTTTTAAAGATAAGGAAATACCTGCCCATCCATTTAACCCAATGGATCTAAATAGCAGAACATTTCCAGAATGTATGCAGAAATCAAACCCTGGGATTAAAAAATGTTCCCTTCCAAGTTTTCTCAGAAAGATATAACTATATAATAGGAACCCCAAATCTGTGAACTGTGCTGTGATGATACCCAGTTTACTGATCTATAGCAAGTTTCCATCACGTTAAATAACAATTTTGAGGACTCAGCAAGTTCCCAGAATTATGTATAAATCTCATCTTTAACCCTGAACTTCCTCAAACTAATTTGAGAATTTTTGGAGATATTTTTTCCCTGTAAGGTGGAAATGGTTAAAGGTATGTACTAAAGAAATCAACCCTAAAGGATAGGGAATGGAAGATTAGAAAAGATGCAGTGGAGTCGAGTCAGGTCTAGTCACAGAAGAGAAGATGGAAGCTAGAATCACGGGGCAGAAAGAACACGTGAGTGGTTAGGCCATCCATTCCCATCTCCATGTGGGGCCATATACCTCAAGTTCCAAGGGAACTGTGTTGGGAGAACCAAAACCAATGAGCACAATGTGGAATTAGTTACTTGTACCACAGAGGCATACAATCAATACAATCCTTTAGTTGAAGGATTTCTCAAAGCATGGAACATGGATCACCTGCAGAGTCATCTAGGTTGTCCATCAAGTGTAAATTCCTGGAGAGACCTAGAACTAGAACATCAGCCTCTGTTGATGTGACTAAGGAATCTGCATTATAAGCAAAGCAAACACCTCAGGGCACTCTGATGTTAGCTCAAGTTTGAACCTGGAATTAGGCAAAAATGTCCATTATACTTCTCTAATAAGAATAGCCTTGATATTCAATGAGAGCCTGTTTAGAAGATAAAAGAAGGAAGCAATGCTTAAGAATAGTCCCTTTGGGCATTCCAACACATGTCCCACAATTGGCAGTGGGCATTCAAGGGGCCACAACAGGTTGAACATAATTTTCTTAGGCTTACAGCTTTGGCAGCCATAACCACTGTGGTCTCATTTTGCCACCCTTGGGCACATTTCGTGTCTCTGGGAGAGAAAACTTGCTTCTGCAGCTGTTTACTGAGAAACCCACTACAGATATACAAGTCGTCATTTTTCCCTCGGTTCCCAAAGCCACATTTCCTAATTTACATTAAAAAGTCCTTGTAATTAAATAACTAAAAGTAAGACCCGAATGAAATTGAAGTCATGGTTAAAAACTCATTTAAGTTTGGAAAAGATAAACCTCCAAATGTCAAGTGTTTCTCTCTGGGTGGCGGGATTACGAATTGCTTACTTACCAGGTTTTAAGTGTTTTACAATGGACTTCTACTGGCTTTTATTTTGGTTATAAAAGTTTTTGTTTTCAAAAATACTTTTTAAAGCAAGTAGAGTTTGAGTTCTTATAATAGCATTCTATTCTTTAAAATAGCATTCTATGCTTTCAGAAAGTGTATTCTAGTTTTTCATCCTCATAGCAAAAATAGACAATCCTTAAGAATATGATGCTGTCTTGTAATCTTTAGTACGCTTATGTGTATGTTCTCTTTATCTAATGACAAGGGGAAGTGTGATTGAAAGAAATGACCTATGTTGTAAGACTTTGGAAAACATCTCAAGGTAGGCAAAAATTTGAGGATCCTGATTTTTATCTCAGTGACTAAGAAAATGTATAGTACTGTATTTTTCATTTTATTTTAGTGAGGTATAGTTGACTTACAGTGTTGTATTAATTACTGCTGTACAGCAAAGTGATTCAGATATATATATACACACATTCTTTTTCATATTCTTTTCCATTACGGTTTATCACAGGATATTGAATATAGTTCCCTGTGCTATACAGTAGGACCTCCTTGTTTATCTATTCTATATATAATAGTTTGTATCTGCTAATCTCAAATTCCCAGTCCATCCCTCCCCCATCCCCTCCCCCTTGACAACCACAAGTCTGTTCTCTATGTCTGTGAGTCTGTTTTGTTTCGTAGATAAGTTCATTTGTGTCATATTTTAGATTCTACATATGAGTGATATCATATATTTGTCTTTCTCTTTCTGACTTACTTCACTTAGTATGATAATCTCTAGGTCCATCCATGTTGCTGCAAATGGTGTTCTTTTTTTTCAGATATGGCTGAGCCATATTCCATTGTATATATGTACTATGTCTTCTTCATCCATTCATCTGCCAATGGACATTTAGGTTGTTTCCATGTCTTGGCTATTGTGAATAGTGCTGCTAGGAACATAGGGGTGCATGTATCTTTTTGAATTAGAGTTTGGTCTGGGTATATGCCCAGGAGTGGGATTGCTGGGTCATATGGCAACTCTATTTTTAGTTTTCTTGAGGAACCTCTGTACTGTTCTCCATAGTGGCTGCACCAATCTACATCCCCACCAACAGTGTAGGAAGGTTCCCTTTTCTCTACACCCTCTCCAGCATTTATTTGTAGATTTTAAAATTATGGCCATTTTGACCCATGTGAGGTGGTATTTCATCATAGTTTTCATTTGTAGTTCTCTGATAATTAGTGATGTTGAACATCTTTTCATGTGCCTGTTGGCCATCTGTATGTCTTCTTTGGAGAAATGTCTATTTAGGTCTTCTGCCCATTTTTCAGTTAGGTTGTTTGTTTTTTGTTGTTGAGTTGTATGAGCTGTTTGTATATTTTGGAAATTAATCCCTTTTCAGTCGCATCATTTGTAAATATTTTCTCCTAGTCTGTAGGTTGTCTTTACAGTTTCCTTTGCTGTATGGTACTGTAGTTCAATTCTAGGAATCACATTTTTCATAATCTAACATCTCTGAATTTAGTATGTATCTTTTAAAAATTAGTTTTGACATTAATTCACATACCATAAAAGTCACCCCTTCAAAGTATAAAACTCAGTTGCTTTTAGCACATTCGGTGTCGTGCAACCATTACTACTGTTACCGCAGGTCCGTGTGCCCGATGCACAGTGAGCGCAAACAAACCAAAGCGTTGGAGTTTGGAGCAGAGAAAGGTTTATTGCAGGGTCAAGCAAGAACGGTGGATCATGCTCAGAAAAACCTGAATTCCCTGATGGTTTTCAGGGACATGTTTTTATAGGCAAAATTTGGGATGAGGGCTGCAGGGTGTGTGACTTTCTTCTGATTGGTTGGTGGTAAGGTAACAGGATGGTGCTCCAGGAACCTTGCACTCAGCCTGAAGTTACCATCCTCCATCTGGCTGGGGCCTTAGTTCCTGCAGAAGTCAAAGATATATTGTTATATCCTTGAGGAGGAACCAGGATCCTGCCCTGTTGCTACACTTTTGTTTCTTGACTGCTTCTCCTTTGTTTCTGCATTCTCTCCCTTTCCTGATTTGCAGCTGTTTGAATCTGCCCTTTGGAACTCAGGGCAGGCTGAATGAAGCCTATTTGCTACAAACTAAAAGCTGTTTCACAACCCTCTTTGGTATATAGCTGGGAGTGAAAATGCTGGCTCATGTGGTAACTGTATAGTTTATATTTTGAGGAGTTGTAAACTGCTGCTCCAAAGTGGTTGCACCGTTTTACAGTTCTACCAACAGTGTATGAGGGTTCCAGTTTTTCAACACATTCTCAACACTTGTTACTGTCTTTTTGATTTTAGCTATCACAGTGGGTATAAAGTGGTATTCTGTGGTTTTTAACTTGCATTTCTGTGATGCCTAATGATGTTGGGAATCTTTATGTGCTTATTGGTCATTTGTGTATCTTCTTTGGAAAAGTATTCAAATCTTTTGACCATTTTTTAACTGGGTTACCTGTCCTTTTCTTGATGAGTTATGAGTTCTCCATGTATTCTGGATACAATTGCCTTATTAGTTATATGATCTCCAAATATCTTCTCCCATTGTATGGGTTGTCTTTTTACCTTTTTTTTTTTTTTTTTTTTTTTTTTAGAGTGTTTTTTTATTTACAAATTTTTTTTTTTTTTATGTGTGTTTTTTTTTTCTTTTTTTTTTTTTTTTTTTTACTTTTGAGAGTGTCTTTTGATGCACAAAATATTTTAATTTTGAAGTCCAGTTTATCTTCTTTCTTATGTTTGTGTTTTTTGGTGTTTAAGAAATCACTGACTAATCCAGGGTCACAAAGGTTTTACTCTGTTCTATAGTTTTTGCTCTCTGTCCATTCTGAGTTAATTTTTGTATATTGTGTCAGGTAGGGGTCTAACTTCATTCTTTTGCATGTGGATATCTAGTTATCCCAGCTCCATTTGTTAAATACTCTTCTTTCCCCATTGAATAGTTTGGGCACCCTTGTAAAACCGAGTGCATCCCACAATTGTAACTGGCTATGTTTTTCTATAATAACGCATCTTACAAATCATGGCATCTTAGATTTGTTAAAGTGTTAGAATACTTAATCCTGAAATAAAAGCCTATATAAATGTATATTTTGGGGGGGGATGAAAAATCTATTTCCCTCAATACTAAGACTCCTTAAATATCAATGTGATGAGAAAAAAACTGTCAAATACCTTTTCTTATGAAAGACATACTAGTTTAAGGCTTGGAGGCTTACATATAATGCTATGTTGTTAAAAGTGAATGAAGATTGTCACAAAGGTAGCAATATGACTATAATGGCCATGCAGAAAATCCATTAATTCTACAAGCCAGGTTAAATTCTCCTAGAAGTGAGATTTATTTGACAGTGATGTAATGTCACAAATATAAACACCAATGGAATTTTTCAGATAAAAAAATTGAGGGCTTCCCTGGTGGCGCAGTGGTTGAGAGTCCGCCTGCCGATGCAGGGGACACGGGTTCATGCCCCGGTCCGGGAAGATCCCACATGCCGTGGAGCGGCTGGGCCCGTGAGCCATGGCCGCTGAGCCTGCGCGTCCGGAGCCTGTGCTCCGCAACGGGAGAGGCCACAACAGTGACAGGCCCGCGTACCGCAAAAAAAAAAAAAAAAAAATTGTGATTTTTCAGAATCTTGGTTTAAATAGGTATTGTGCAGAATATAAAACAATGATCAGCTCAACTGTCTGAGATCGAATTATAAGTTTGAAAAATGCAAAAGTCAAGTCTACTTTTACATCCTCTTCCTATCTAATGTCCTGATGAAGACAACGACTCACAAACATACTGAGATCCGTTTAATAGTTTCTGAAGATTTTTCCTGTAAAATGGCTTGTATTTCCACAGATATAACAGTGAAGAAATAAACTTTTCAATTTGACATGAAATATAAAAGAAGTTTTACAAATATATCCATAAAATTTAACTGCTCATAACACTATACATGGTAAATATGACCAACCTCTTAGCTTCTAGACTATTTAAAACAGAGAAACAATATGTCATCTCAGCTAAAAAGAAACAACTTCCCTTTCATCGAGTTTATTTTTGTTTAGAAACAGTTAAGTAGAACTGGAAAAATACTTGCTTTTCCTTATCCTCCTCTAGGGATTCTGCATGAGGGTGAAAACTTGAGAGGATATTAGTTTTACTAAGAAGAAATACTGAACCTTCTTCTGTTTTACTGATTCAGTAATGCTTACATTCTTTTAAAAAGATCCTGGAGTTGTCTCATTGGTCTTCGACTGGGTCATAAAGAAATGATGACAGAGCTGTGCTCTCCTTCTAGCATTAAAGGAGGAACTTCATACCCTCAGCCTATGAAGGTTAAACTCTGGGGTTGTAAGAGCTACAGCCAAAAGAACAGCGCTAGATCCAGCTTAAAATCAAGGTTCTGTGGTTTGTCTATTAGAAATTCCACTGTTACAAGGCAGGATTGCATGAAGATAAGTTTTTTAGCCAGCATTGACAATGTTGTGATCATATATCCTTTCATGCAAATCCAAAGAACAGAATGGCTTTAAAAAGAAAAGATCAAAATCATAGAACTGCAGGTAACACTTCTATAATCTATGTGAGACTTAAATTAAGAAAGAGAAAACATGCTCCTTTTTAAACTCTCAAAAAGTGCCCAAATAACAATACTGAGCTCCCAAATGACAGGGGTTTGAATTTTTTTTTAAATTTTTTTTATGTAAGCAAAAATAAAGCATGGAAGCTTTATGAAGAAAAGAGTTCTCCTCAACTTTGCTAATATAGTAGATGTAATAACTTAAAATAATTTCCCTACTGCTACTGGAAATAAATTCTACTACAATCATGTGTATGCCAATTCCTGGCATATTTCTGCATCCAGATTCATTCGTCTCCTTAAAGGAGCCCATCATTTTTCCAATGGCTTTCTCCTTTCTTTAAACCCTAACCCTGAAATTCTATAACCAGTTATGTCACGTGGCTTCCCTGAGGCACAAAGGTACCAAACTCTATAATTAACTATCGAGGAATGATAAATATGCTCTCTATTTATATTAAAAGATTTTAATTCTTTTGGGCTACAGTTAGGGAAAAAACCCCAGAAAGCTTAATACTCTGCAGTGTGAACTGTAGCCCTTCTTGCAAAAAGCGAAACCAAATAAGGGAAATGTGTTGCAGCATGCATGACCTGGCAGCACCGATTAGTAATAATAAAAACAATTCCAGACTAGAAAAATATTCAGAGTTGTATCCCATTCACTCTAAATCTTTTTTTTTTTTTTTTCTTTTTGTAATAAACTGGCGTAAACAACTGGAAAAAAAACCTATGGGAATACATCATTGGAGCTCTTCTGGAAACCTAGTCACAAAAGGCATTTCAGTCAGGCTGAGATCAGGATAACTGGTCTGCAATTTCCTATGTGTACACCTGGGGAGTGGAATTTGCCCTTGAATGTATGTCAAGAAAGACATAAAAACAGACTTAACCTCTGAGAAGTTACCTTTTCTGAACTGTATTACTGTACTCTGAGCTAGAGTCCTTTATTCTCATTTTTTTCCAGAGAAAAAAAAAGTCTCATTAACCAAAGTTAGCAGATCTTACTAGCAGTGGCCAAGATGAGCCTGGCTTCCTTCTGCAAACGGGCCACCTTGCTGTGGGGTTCTTTAGACAGGGGACAGGGGACCTCACTTGGAAGTCAAAGGAAAAGGTGTGGTGCTAACAGAGGCGCGGGGGTCACTGTTGCCCCTTCCAAGAGCTTGGAATTTCTACCCAAATTTACTAAAAAGTCAAACTTCTCAGGTTGGAAGATAACTATTTTGGGGTATATGTTGCATGTGGAACTACCAGACCTTGAACTACTATAGTCCTTGAAATAGAAAGTTATATCAGATGGTAACTTTCTGGAAAAAAAAAAGTTTCTGATAGGTAAAATCCAGTCTTTCTAGATGCAAGACTATTTATTTACCTTACAAGATGCTTTTTAGGGTTATCAAGACTCCTCAAACCACTTTCAAACCACATCGCAAGAAAAGGGACCGTGTGCTTCCTGTATCATTTTGTGGAGCCTAAGGCGGCACAGACTGAAAAGACATATTCCATCAGTAAAAGCTAATCGTGGGAGACTCTGGCTACACCAAAAGGCATTGGATATATTCTGGGCAATTTCATTGTCCTCTTTCATTCTCTGTCTGCAGGTCAAGCAAGCTATACAGAATTGAGTAAGCTATCAACGAGAGCACTGTGGTTGGATTTGCACAGCACTTAAAAATCACCAAAACAAAAACACCTCATAAACAATAATCTCCAGTGAAAAGTAAAGCTATTTGAAAACTGAGAGGATGAAATTTTTATATATTAAGTCAATTTAAGCAGCAGCAATCAAGACTGATAGATCTTATCACGATAAGGAAAAGGGCTTTCAAAATGGGTTAGGACAATTGAAAATAGGCAAAATATTTGCTAGTAGGCAAACCATGGAAAAACCAATTCAAACAGGAATGCAGTAGATTAGAATCATATATCTTTACAAAGGTTAAAAAAATGCAGCATGAATCTGCAATGGTCAATTTAAGAGGATATTAATTTAAACATACTTGCTCCATGTGGCAGGAATCTATTTCATCCCAGCCAGCTCTGGTAGGCGCATGTCCTAAAGGATCTTTACATCACGGGAACAGTGATACACTGGTACTGAGCACAGAGGATGAACATCCAAGAAGTATTATTCAAAATGAAATGAAACTAACAGAGAGGGCTGGTGGAGCTCATATGAAATTCTGATTTAATTATTCCTCAGTAAACACTCATTTGCTCTCTTGAAATCAGTAATTTCAAATGCTCTCTGCAGATGTACCACTTGGTGTTGTGTATATCTAATGATCACATTTAAATTTAGTCTGATTTGCAAACATTTTCAAAACTTATAGGGCTCTGTAAGCTGCAAGGGAAGGTGACAGATGGCAGAAAGAGGGTGAACAAAACTGACTGTATTGTTGTAATATGTTGCTTTTTAAGTTCACGGAATTTTGGCTTTCTTAAGAAAAACTTAGGAAATTCCAACGAGTAGTTTTAAAAAGTAAAATCTTATTTTTAATCACTCTTAAATTATTCAGTGAGCAAGTAAACTTGATATTATATTACCTGGGCCATGTTTTCTGCTGCAATAATCACTCTCAGTTAATGAATTTTTAAGAGCAGCTACATTTTAATCAACCGAACAGTTCTGGCTATGCACGATGAGAATCAGGGATAGACCATGTCAGACCAAAGATAACAAAAGGCAGACTAAAAAGTTATGGGAAACTCTTTGTTTGAAATGCCAAGGTATTTGATGAATGTGTGTATCAAGTAATTAAATTCCACTGAAGTTAAAAAAAAAAAAATGACAACATATGAATATTCCCTCCCCTCAAAAGAAAAATCAGAGAAAAGCCCCAGATTTCAAAACAATCACCTGTGCCTAAGGTCTCCTGTCCCCCAACATCATCTTATAGAGCTGCCCCTTTGGTATCTGGTCAGATTCTAACCTGTATCAAGTATTTCCAGATACGGCATGTCTAACACCTATACCACACAGCACTGGTTTGCAGTTAAGAGCCAACAACTTTTGAGTAAATTTCTTCTACAGTTTTAAAATGGGATTTAAAGTCCTGTCCAAATTTAACAAAGAAAACTTGTTTTAAAAACCCCAAGGTTAAAACGAAAGTATGGCATTTTAAATCCAATTGTTACAAAGATATTATGGTTTAATTAAGCGGACTTCAATGAGGATGCTGCTATTTTGAGCATGCAACATACCACTGTTATCGTCGATGACTGGCATGTTTCATCACCACGCCCTTCTTTTTTCCCAGCCTCAGGACCCCCCCCTCCCCTTAATGAACGGTATTATAAAAAGGTAAAATCTAGAGTTAGTGGCAAAATCTTCACAGTAACTTGTTAATAAAGTCGTCGTTGATGGCTGTAAAGGGCATCAGTCAACTGGACCTTGGAAAATCAATTTGATGCAGTTCTGTTCCCCAAGCAGCTGCGTGGCACAGAAAGGGCAGGCAGCATGAAATGCGTGAGTCCCGTGAGGCAGCGGGATCTGAGACCAATATTTCGCAGACTTCTCTGAGCACACGTGTCCACACGGGGTGAAAGCATGAGTGGGTGGTCCCGCGTCTACATAAAAGCCCGCCTCGCAGCCGAGCCAGAGCGGCACGTAGGGGCCCACAGTCCTGCACATGGGACACTCCCTCTCGTTGGCCTCCGTGTCGCTCCGATGGCCCCAGTTGTGGTAGCCGTGCACGTGGCCACAGCTGAGGTACGCCCAGGGCTGCTTCTCCTCCACCACCTCTTTCCTGTTGATGCTGGGGAAGGCCAAGGTGTTGAGCCCCACGGGGCACTGTGGCCGGGCAGCGTTGATCTCCTGCCGCAGGGCTTCAATGTGCTTCTGGGTTGGGGTGTGAAAGAGGCCATCTGCTGTCCTCCAGAGCAGGGTGGCCCCGCACAGGTCGATGAGGGAGCCGTCCTGCAGGACGTTGGTCTCGCTTTCCACCTACAAGTTTGACAGACATGCCTTTTAAAAGCAAAATTTGACAAACCACGCTAACGTTTTTGTCCTCTTAAAGATCATCTCCGTAGTCAACACAGGGGGGCAGTTTATCCCATGGCCTTCCTGCAAAACAGGACTAGGTGGGTAACTCACCCTCCCTGAGCTTCCCTTTCCTCATCTGAACACTGGATGGAAATCACGTATGTGAAACACACAAAGCCCTGAGCGCGGATACATTTACTTTACGTGTTCAATTAATGTAGTGGTTATTTTAACAAACGTCACAAATCTCCTTAGATTTTTAGTTTTCCTCCTCAAGTCAACAACACAACTCCTCCTTGGTCTCATAAGGGACAGGAGATGTCCAGCCAGTCCATCTGGTGAAGACTCATGCTCATTTAGACCAGAGCCAATCCGGAAGACCCCTAGGGGGGCCCTGCAGTAAATACTATAGTGGTGCCAACGACTCTTGACCTTCGGCTTCACACAATCTATCATCTATCCTGCATTCCTAAGGTCTGGAGTAGAAGCGCTCACTGTGAGCTTTGGAACATCATTTAATCCCAGCTTACCCTTCCCCCTCCCTGTGTCCTCAAGGCTGTTCTCTACATCTGCGTCTTTATTTCTGTCCTGCCCCTAGAGACTGGCTGTGCTACGTACCAAGTGCTCACAAGATTGATTAACAGCTGACAAGCAGCACAGTTAGACATGATCCGCAGGAGCCTGACCCCTGTCTCCGCGGGCCACCTGTGCTCTGTGGAGGCACTTAGGTGCACTGCCCTCTGGCACGTGCCACGAGTGACCTCTGTCGAGAATTCTCTATCCCGGCTCACCCCACCCCTAGTCTACCCCTGGGCCTGGCAAACTCCCACTCATCGTTCAGGGCTCACGTGGATGGCACTTTGCCTGGAAGTTGTCCTTTAATGACAACAGCGGTCCTTCCCCAAAAAAGTATCCATACTGGTAGTTAGAAAAAGCTAAAATCCCAACAAAATGATAAATCTCAATACTTTACAGGAAAAACACGGTGACTGCTTTTTGAATAGCCTTTAAGTCGCTGAAGCTCTCTCCTCGCCCCACTCCCACCCTGAATACCTCCTAGTCTCCTCCCTTCTCGCTGGGTATCAGGAGCCTCCCTTCTCTTCCCGACCACTGGTAATTCTCGGGAGGTCTCATCTCTGCATAAACTTTGTAAGAAGAAGGACACTGCTGTGGTAATAAGCTGGAGTTTAGGCTATGTTTTTCTTTATGATTATTTTTATTCATTGCTTTTTCTTTATAAATACATTTTATTAAAATATACACAGGGCTTCCCTGGTGGCACAGTGGTTGAGAGTCTGCCTGCTGATGCAGGGGACACGGGTTCGTGCCCCGGTCCGGGAGGATCCCACAGGCCGCGGAGCGGCTGGGCCCGTGAGCCATGGCTGCTGAGCCTGTGCTCTGCAATGGGAGAGGCCACAACACTAAGAGGCCCACGTACCACCAAAAAAAAAAAAAAAATATGTATATATATACATACACACACACAGATGCTGTTTTTATCTTATTCATGACTACTAGATTGATTATATCATGGTCAGAGAATATAGTTCATATGATTTCAGTCTTCTGAAATTTATTTTTGAATTTTTATTTTCTGTTGGAGTATAGTTGATTAACAATGTTATGTTAGTTTCAGGTGTATGGCAGAGTGATTCAGTTATACATATACATGTATCTCTTCTTTTTCACATTCTTTTCCCATTTAGGTTATTACAGAATATTGAGCAGAGTTCCCTATGCTATACAGTAGGTCCTTGTTGGTTATCTATTTTAAATATAATAGTGTGTATATGTCAATCCCAAACTCCCAATTTTTTCCCTCTCTCTCACCTTTCCCCTTTGGTGACCATAAGTTTGTTTTCTAAGTCTGTGAGTCTGTTTCTGTTTTGGAAATACGTTCGTTTGTATTATTATTATTTTTTAGATTCTTCACATAAGTGATATCATATGATATTTGTCTTTCTCTGACTTACTTCACTCAGTGTGATAATCTCCAGGTCCATCCATGTTGCTGAATAAGGCATTATTTCATTCTTTTTAATGGGTGAGTACTATTCCATTGTATATATGCACCACATCTTCTTTATCCATTCATCTGTCGAAGGACATGAGCTGTTTGTAACTTTTGGGGATTAATCCCTTGTGGGTCGCATTGTTTGCAAATATTTTTTTCCCATTCTGTGGGTTGTCTTATCATTTTGTTTATGGTTTCCTTTGCTGTGCAAAAGCTTTTGAGTTTAATTAGGTCCTGTTTGTTTATTTTTGTTTTTATTTTCATTACTCTAGGAGATGGGTCAAAAAAGATATTGCTGCGATTTATGTCAAAGAGTGTTCTACCTACGTTTTCCTCTAAGAGTTTTATACTATCAGGTCTTACATTTAGGTCTTTAATCCATTTTGAGTTTATTTTTGTGTATGGTGTTAAAGAATGTTCTAATTTCATTATTATACATGCAGCTCTCCAGTTTTCCCAACACCATTTATTGAAGAGACTGTCTTTCCTCCATTGTATAGTTTTTTCTTTGTCATAGATTGACCGTAGGTGCGTGGGATTATTTCTGGGCTTTCTATCCTCTTCCATTGATCTATACTTGTTTTTGTGCCAGTACCACACAGTTCTGAGGACTGTAGCTTTGTAGTATAGTCTGAAGTCAGGAAGCCTGAATCCTTGAGCTCCATTTTTCTTTATCAAGATTGCTTTGGTTTTCGGTGTCTTTTGTGTCTCCATACAATTAAGAATTTTTTGTTCTAATTCTGTGAAAAATGCCATTGGTAATTTGCTAGGGATTGCACTGAATCTGTAGATTGCCTTGGGTAGTATAGTCATTTTCACAATATTGATTCTTCCAATCCAAGAACACGGTATATTTTTCCATCTGTTTGTGTCATCTTTGTTTTCTTTCATCAGAGTCTTACAGTTTTTTGAGTAAAGGTCTTTTGCTTCCTAGGTAAGTTTATTCCTAGGTATTTTATTTTTTGTTGTGATGGTACATGGGATTGTTTCTGTAATTTCTCTTTCTGATCTTTCATTGTTAGTGTATAGAAATGCAACAGATTTCTGTGTTCTAATTTTGTATCCAGCAACTTCACCAAATTCACTGATGACTTCTAGTAGTTTTCTGGTAGCATCTTTAGGATTTTCCATGTACAGCATCATGTCATTTGCAAACAATGACAGTTTTACTTCTTCTTTTCCAATTTGGATTCCTTCTATTTTTTTTTTTTCTCTGATTGCCATGGCTATGAGTGCCAAAACTATGTTGAATAAAAGTGGCAAGAGTGGACATCGTGGACATCCCTGTCTTTTTCATGATCTTAGAGGAAATGCTTTCAGCTTTCACCACTAAGTATGTTAGCTGTAGCTTTGTCACATATCACCTTTATGTTGTTGAGGTACGTTCCTTCTGTGCCCACTCTCTAAAGAGGAGTTTTTATCTGAAATGGATGTTGAATTTTATCAAAAGTTTTTTCTGCATATATTGATATCATCATGTGGTTTTTATTCTCCAATTTGTTGATGTGGTGCATCACACTGATTGATTTGCAGATACTGAAAAATCCTTGCACCCCTGGGATAAATCCCACTTGATCATTGTTGTATGATCCTTTTAGCATATTGTTGGAGTGGGTCTGCTAGTATTTTGTTGAGGATTTTTGCATCTAAGTTGATGAGTGATATTGGTCTATAATTTTCTTTCTTTGTGTGTGATATCTTTGTCTGGTTCTGTATCAGGGTGATGGTGGCCTCAGAGAATGACTTTGGGAGTGTTCCTTACTCTGCAATTTTTTGGAATAGTTTCAGAAGGATAGGTGTTAACTCTTCCCTAAATTGTTTTGTAGAATTCATCTGTGAAGCCATCTGGTCCTGGAATTTTGCTTATTGTAATTTCTAAATGACTGATTCAATTTCAGCACTGGTAATTTGGTCTGTTCATATTTTCTATTTCTTCCTGGTTCAGTCTTGGGAGAGGATACCTTTCTAAGAATTTGTCCATTTCTTCTAGGTTGTCCATTTGGTTGGCGTATAGTTGCTTATAGTAGTCTCTTATGATCCTTGTGTTTCTGTGGTGTTAGCTGTAACTTCTCCATTTTCATTTCTAATTTTACTGATTTGGGCCCTCTCCCTTTTTTTCTCGATGAGTTTGTCTAAAAAAGTTTATCGGTTTTGTTTATCTTCTCCAAGAACCAGCTTTTAGTTTCACTGCTCTTTTCTATTGTTTACGTCATCTCTATTTCATTTATTTCTGCTCTGATCTTTATTTCTTTCATTCTACTAACTTTGGGTTTTGTTTGTTTTTCTTTCTCTACTTGCTTTAGGTGTGAGGTTTGGTTATTTGAGACTTTTCTTGTTTCCTGAGGCAAGAGTGTATTGCTATGAACTTCCCTCTTAGAACTGCTTTTGCTGCATCCCATAGGTTTTGGGTTGTGGTGCTTTCATTTTCATTTGTCTCCAGGTATTTTTTGATTTCTTTAGTGATCCATTGTCTGTTTAGTAGCATATTGTTTAAGCTCCATGTGTTTGTGTGGTTTTTTTTTTACAGGTTTTTTTTTTTCTTCTTTTAGATGATTTCTAATCTCATAGTGTCATGGTCAGAAAAGATGCTTGATATGATTTCAATTTTCTTAAATTTACCGAGGCTCACTTTGTGGTCCAGCATGTGTCATTCCTGGAGAATGTTCCATGTGCACTTGAAAAGAATGTGTATTCTGCTGCTTTTGGATGGAATGCTCTATAAATATCAATTTAGTCCATCTGGTCTAATGTGTCATTTAAGGCCTGTGTTTCCTTATTGATTTTCTGTCTGGATGATCTGTCCATTGGTGAAAGTGGGGTGTTAAAGTCCCCCACTATTATTGTGTTACTGTCAATTTCTCCTTTTATGGCTATTAGTGTTTGCCTTATATATTGATGTGCTCCTATGTTGGGTGCATGTATATTTACAGGTGTTATATCTTCTTCTTGGATTGATCCCTTGATCATTATGTAGTGTCCTTCTTTGCCTCTTGTAACAGTCTTTATTTTAAAGTCTATTTTATCTGATATGAGTGTTGCCACTATAGCTTTCTTTTGATTTCCATTTGCATGGAATACCTTTTTCCGTTCCCTCACTTTCAGTCTGTATGTGTCCCTAGATCGGAAGTGGTTCTCTTGTAGACAGCATATATACGGGTCTTGTTTTTTGTATCCATTCAGCCAGTCTACGTCTTTTGGTTGAAGCATTTAATCTGTTTATGTTTAAGGTAATTATTGATATGTATGTTCCTACTGCCATTTTGTTAATTGCTTTGGATTTGTTTTTGTAGGTCTTTTTTCTCCCCTTCCTCTTTTGTACTCTTGTGATTTGATGACTAACTTTATTACTGTGTTTGGATTCCTTTTTCTTTTTCATGTATCTATTGTAGATTTTTGGTTTGCGGTTACCATGATGGCAGTCTATAAACAAGAGTGTTTTTAATTTCAAATACAGCTTATATATAAAAAAGATTCTTTTAATTTCAAATGCATTTCCAGTGTCCTGCATTTGTACACTTCTCACGATTGCTGGTTTTGATATCATATTTGTGTGTGGACGATTTCCTACCTTTACCAGTGAGCTTTTCCATTCATAATTTTCTTGTTTCTACTTGTGGCCTTTTATTTTTTTCTGCCTAGAGAAGTTCCTTTAGCATTTGTTGCAAAGCTGGTCTGGTGATGCTGAATTCTCTTAGCTTCTGCTTGTCTGTAAATCTGATTTCTCCATTTAATCTTAATGAGAGCTCTGCTGGGTAGAGTATTCTTTGTTGTAGGTTCTTCCCTTTCATCAGTTTAAATATATCATGCCACTCCCTTCTGGCCTGTAGAGTTTCTGCTGAAAAATCAGATGATAACCTTATGGCAAATCCCTTGTATGTTATTTGTTGCTTTTCCCTTGTTGCTTTCAATACTTTGTCTATAACTCTTGTCAGTTTGATTACTATGTGTCTTGGCATGTTCCTCCTTGGCTTTATCCTGCCTGGGACTCTCTGCACTTCCTGGACTTGGGTGTCTGTTTCCTTTCCCATGTTAGGGAAGTTTTCAGCTATTATCTCTTCAAATATCTTTTCAGGTCCTTTCTCTCTCTTCTCCATCTGGGATCCTTATAATGTGAATGTTGGTGTGTTTAATTTCGTCCCAGAGGCCTCTTAGACTATCCTCATTTCTTTTCATTCTATTCCATGGCAGTCATTTCCGCCATGTTGTCTTCCAGTTCACTTATCTGTTCTTCTGCCTCATTTATTCTGCTGTTGACTCCGTCTAGTATATTTTTCAGTTCTGTTATTGTATTGCTCACTTCTTTCTGTTTGTTCTTTAGTTTGTCTAGGTCTTTGTTAAACACTTCTTGTATCTTCTCGGTGTGTGCCTCCATTCTTTTTCTGAGATCTTGGATCATCTTTACTATCATTACTCTGAATTCTATTTTGGGTAGATTGCCTATCTCCACTTCATTTAGTTGTTCTTCTTGGGTTTCTTCTTGTTCCTTTGTCTGGGACGTATTCCTCTGGCATCTCATTCTGTGTAATTTTTTTGTAATTGCGGTTTCCATTCTGCAGGCTGCACGGTTGCAATTCTCCTTCTGCTGTCTGCCTCCTGGTGGATGAGGCTGGCCTAAGAGGCTTGTGCAGGCTTCCTGGTGGTAGGGACTGGTTCCTGCCCACTGATGGATGGAGCTGGGTCTTGTACGTCTGGTGGGCAGGGCTGTGTCAGGGGGTGTGTTTAGCACACAGCTGTGTGCTCAGGAAGACTTTCAGCAGCCTGTTTGCTGATGGCTGGGGCTGTGTTCCTGCTCTGTTGGTTGTTTGGCCTGAGGCATTACAAGGCTGTTGGGTGGGGCCAGGTCTTGGTGAGAAAATGGTGGCCTCCAGGAGGGCTCACGCTAATGAGTACTCCTCAGGACTACCACTGCCAGTGTCTGTCACTGCAGTGAGCCACAGCCGCCCCTGCCTACACAGGAAATCCTCCAATACCAGCAGGTAGGTCTGGTTCTCTTATGAGGTCACTGCTTTTTCCCCTGGTTCCTGGTGTGCACGAGAACTTGTGTGTGCCCTCCAAGAGTGAAGTTTCTGTTTCCCCCAGTCCTTTGGAAGTCCTGAAATCAAACCCCTTCAAAACCAGATGCTCTGGGGGCTCCTCTTCCCATTTCCAGAACCCCAGGCTGGGGCTCAGAACTTTCACTCCCATGGGAGAACCTCTGCAATGTAATTATTTTCTAGTTTGTGGGTCACCCATATGGTGGGTATGGGATTTGATTTTATCGTTATTGCTCCCCTCCTACCATCCCACTGTGGCTTCTTCTTTGTCTTTGGATGTAGGATATCTTTTTTGGTAGGTTCCAGTGATTTTTTTGTTGATGGTTGTTCAACAGTTAGTTGTGATTTTTGTGTTTTCATAAGAAGAGGTGAGCTCACATTCTTCTATTCTGCCATCTTATCTCTGCCCCCGGGCCACGTTGTTAAACAACCTTCCTTTTCCTTTCTGTAGGGCAGTTCTTGGTAAACAACATCTTACAAATTTTCAGTCTGTGGTCTTCTATATTCCACACACTCTTGACTCCCATGTCTAGGACAGGTGTCCCTCTGAGGGACTCCTGTGCCTTTCAGTACTTTCTTTATGACTGTGCTTATCACACAATATCCTAATGATTTGAGGTCTTGCCTGTAACCTTTTCCAGACTCCACAATTCGAGGGCAGAGCTCTGGACATCCTGGTCACTGCCAGTTTTCCAGTTCCTAGCTCCTGCTTAATCATGGCAACCAATTATGGACTGTTCCTGGGTACAGCACTGCTCCAATCTTACTCGTTCTCACAGTAATCCTAAAGGATATATACTAGCATTATTCCGGTTACCTGGATGTGAGGCAAGGTACAGAGAGGTCAAGTCACTGCCTCAAGACTGCAGATCTACTAAGTGGTAGACCAGGACTTGGACTTATGGCCTGACCTCAGAACCACTAATACACAGTGGCTGCTCAAACAGTAGCCTGTTTTCCCTCTTAGCTGTTATTTTTATGTGCTCTTTCTATCTGTGAACAAAATACATGAACCAGAGTAGACAAGAAACTCATCCTGTGATGTGCTGTCCAGGACCCAGTGTATGCTTTCTATCTGCCCAGGGAGGCAATGCTCTGGTGATGGTGAGAGCCAGGTGTGACTCCCCACATGATGGTACTGAGCAGAAGCCAGGAGTTCAGGCTTTAAAGCCGGAGGACCTGTGTTTCAATCCCATCTGCTGTTACCTTCTAACTCTGTGACTGGGCATTATTTAACCTCTCTATGCTACACCTTCCTCATCCATAAGATGGGGATAATTCCACTTCTCTGACAAGGCTGATGTGCAGATTAAATGAGCTAATGTCTCTGAAATGTTAATGCAGTGTCTGCACTCAGCAAACATACACCGACTTCTTACTATTGCTGTTATAATGATGCCCTACTTAGGGCAACCTAGCTCAGTTTTGTGATGATCAGAAACACAACGTTTTCTATGATCAGAAACACAAAGTTATTTGGAAAAACAGCCTTCACATTCTCTTCCCTATTTACAATCTCTTGGAAAGTGTTTAAACAAAGTTTATGGAATTTGTTTGGCTTTCTTAGAAAATGCTTTTCATATTTACTCAGCCATGATGCTCAAGATTGGGCCTTATCATAAAAGGCAGAAGCTATACCTGCAGCTGAATAATGGTGTAAACTAGGAATAAAAATAACAATTCCTGGAAAACAAACATCCAGTAGAGAATAGCAAACCAAGTTAGTAAAATAGTCCCCCACCTTCGTTTTCCATCTTAGCAATATTCGGTTATCATGCTGCTCTCTGAAAAAATGCTAGATCACATCTTGTATTCCCTATATTTTTTCTCTGGTGGTTTGGAAGAAATTATTTGTTCTCTCTTGTTCTAGCTTCTACCTAACAATTAATAAAATTTCCACTCCAGTACTTTTAATTAAGAACCTTTTAGTGCTGTGCCCCATGCTTACTGCAAGATCAGAAACCCAAAGCCTCCTAGTTTTCTTTTTTTTAAATCTTTATTGGAGTATAATTGCTTTACAACGTTGTGTTAGTTTCTGCTGTATAACGAAGTGAATCAGCTATACCTATACTTATATCCCCATATCTCTTCCCTCTTGCGTCTCCCTCCCACCTTTCCTATCCCACCCCTCTAGGTGGTCACAAAGCACTGAGCTGATCTCCCTGTTTAATGCACCTGCTTCCCACTAGCTATCTATTTTACATTGGATAGTGTATATATGTCAATGCTACTCTCTCACTTCATCCCAGCTTACCCCTTTCCCCTCCCCATGCCCTCAAGTCCATTCTCTCCTTCTGTGTGTTTATTCCTGTCCTGTCCCTAGGTTCGTCAGAACCATATTTTTTAGATTCCATATATCTGTGTTAGCATACAGTATTTGTTTTTCTCTTTCTGACTTACTTCACTCTGTATGACAGACTCTAGGTCCATCCACCCCACTACAAATAACTCAATTTCGTTTCTTTTTATGGCTGAGTAATATTCCATTGTATATATGTGCCACATCTTCTTTATCCATTCATCTGTCGATGGACACTGAGGTTGCAAAGTCTCCTATTTAAGTTATTAAAATTATTCTCGGGGTGGAGGGGAAGATGGCAGAAGAGTAAGACGCGGAGATCACCTTCCTCCCCACAGATACACGAGAAATACATCTACACGTGGAGCAACTCCTACAGAACACCTACTGAACACTGGCAGAAGACCTCAGACCTCCCAAAAGGCAAGAAACTCCCCACGTACCTGGGTAGGGTAAAAGAAAAAAAGAAAAAACAGAGACAAAAGAATAGGGACAGGACCTGCACCAGTGGGAGGGAGCTGTGAAGGAGGAAAGGTTTCCACAAACTAGGAAGGCCCTTCACGGGCGGAGACTAAGGGAGGCAGAGGGGGGAGCTTCGGTGCCGCAGAGGAGAGCACAGCAACAGGGGTGCAGAGGGCAAAACGGGGAGATTCCCGCACAGAGGATCGGTGCTGACTGGCACTCACCAGCCCGAGAGGCTTGTCTGCTCACCCGCCCGGGTGGGCGGGGCTGCAAGCTGAGGCTCGGGCTTCGGTTGGAGCGCAGGGAGAGGACTGGGGTTGGCGGCATGAACACAGCCTGCAGGGGGTTAGTGCACCACGGCTAGCCGGGAGGGAGTCCGGGAAAAGGTCTGGAGCTGCCGAAGAGGCAAGAGACTTTTTCTTACCTCTTTGTTTCCTGGTGTGCGAGGACAGGGGTTTAAGAGCGCTGCTTAAAGGAACTCCAGAGGTGGGCGCGAGCCGCGGCTAAAAGCGTGGACCCCAGAGATGGGCGGGAGATGCTAAGGCTGCTGCTGCCGCCACCAAGAAGCCTGTGTGCGAGCACAGGTCACTATCCACACCCCTCTTCCAGGGAGCCTGTGCAGCCTGCCACTGCCAGGTTCCTGGGATCCAGGGACAACGCCCCCCAGGAGAACACACGAGGCGCTTCAGGCTGGTGCAACATCACGCCAGCCTCTGCCGCCGCAGGCTCGCCCCCACACTCCTCCCTCCCCCTGGCCTGAGTGACCCAGAGCCCCCGAATCAGCGGCTCGTTTAACCCCGTCCTGTCTGAGCAAAAAACAGACGCCTCCAGCGACCTACACACAGAGGCGGGGCCAAATCCAAAGCTAAGCCCCTGGAAGCTGTGAGAACAAAGAAGAGAAAGGGAAATCTCTCCCAGCAGCCTCAGAAGCAGCGGATTAAAGCTTCACAATCAACTTGATGTACCCTGCATCTGTGGAATACATGAATAGACAACGAATCATCCCAAATCGAGGAGGTGGACTTTGAGAGCAAGATTTATTTTTCCCCTTTTCCTCTTTTTGTGAGTGTGTATGCTTCTGTGTGAGATTTTGTCTGTATAGCTTTGCTTCCACCATTTGTCCTAGGGTTCTATCTGTCCGTGTTTTTTTGTTTTTTAATTTTTTTCTTAATAATTAATTTTAATAACTTTATTATACTTTACATTCTTTCTTCCTTCCCTTCCTTCCCTCGCTCCCTCCTTTAGACAACGAATCATCCCAAATTGAGGAGGTAGACTTTGAGAGCAAGATTTATGATTTTTTCCCCTTTACCTCTTTTTGTGAGGGTGTATGTGTATGCTTCTGTGTAAGATTTTGTCTGTATAGCTTTGCTTCCATCATTTTTCCTAAGGTTCTATACATCCCTTTTTTTTCTAAATAATTATTTTCTAATTTAATAACTTTATTATATTTTACTTTATTTTATTTTACTGTATCTTCTTTCTTTCTTCCTTTCCCTCCTTTCTTTCCTTTCTTTCCTTCCTTTCTTCCTTCCCTCCTTTCTTTCTACTTTTTCTCCCTTTTATTCTAAGCCGGGTGGATGAAAGGCTCTTGGTGCTGCAGCCAGGAGTCAGTGCTGTGCCTCTGAGGTGGGAGAGCCAACCTCAGGACACTGGTCCACAAGAGGCCTCCCAGCTGCACATAATATCAAACAGCGAAAATCTCTCACAGATCTCCATCTCAACACCAGCACCCAGCTTCACTCAATGACCAACAAGCTACAGTGCTGGACAACCTATGCCAAACAACTAGCAAAACAGGAACACAACCCCACCCATTAGCAGAGAGGCTGCCTAAAATCATAATAAGTCCACAGACACCACAAAACACACCACCAGACGTGGACCTGCCCACCAGAAAGGCAAGATCCAGCCTCATCCACCAGAACACAGGCACTATTCCCCTCCACCAGGAAACCTACACAACCCACTGAACCAACCTTAGCCACTGGGGACATACACCAAAAACGACGGGAACTATGAACCTGCAGCCTGCAAAAAGGAGACCCCAAACACAGTAAGATAAGCAAAATGAGAAGACAGAGAAACACACAGCAGATGAAGGAGCAAGATAAAAATGCACCAGACCTAACAAATGAAGAGGAAATAGGAAATCTACCTGAAAAAGAATTCAGAATAATGATAGTAAAGATGATCCAAAATCTTGGGAATAAAATGGACAAAATGCAAGAAACAGTTAACAAGGACCTAGAAGAACTAAAGATGAAACAAACAATGATGAACAACACAATAAATGAAATTAAAAGTACTCTAGATGGGATCAAGAGCAGAATAACTGAGGCAGAAGAACGAATAAGTGACCTGGAAGATAAAAGAGTGGAAATAACTACTGCAGAGCAGAATAAAGAATGAAAAGAACTGAGGACAGTCTCAGAGACCTCTGGGACAACTTTAAACGCACCAACATTCGAATTATAGAGGTTCCAGAAGAAGAAGAGAAAAAGAAAGGGACTGAGAAAATATTTGAAGAGATTATAGTTGAAAACTTCCCTAATATGGGAAAGAAAATAGTTAATCAAGTCCAGGAAGCACAGAGAGTCCCATACAGGATAAATCCAAGGAGAAATATGCCAAGACACATATTAATCAAACTGTCAAAAATTAAATACAAAGAAAGCATATTAAAAGCAGCAAGGGAAAAACAACAAATAACACACAAGGGGATCCCCATAAGGTTAACAGCTGATCGTTCAGCACAAACTCTGCAAGCCAGAAGGGACTGGCAGGACATACTGAAAGTGATGAAGGAGAAAAACCTACAACCAAGATTACTCTACCCAGCAAGGATCTCATTCAGATTTGATGGAGAAATTAAAACCTTTACAGACAAGCAAAAGCTGAGAGAGTTCAGCACCACCAAACCAGCTTTACAACAAATGCTAAAGGAACTTCTCTAGGCAAGAAACACAGGAGAAGGAAAAGACCTATAATAACGAACCCAAAACAATTTAGAAAATGGTAATAGGAACATACATATCGATAATTACCTTTAATGTGAATGGACTAAGTGCTCCCACCAAAAGACACAGACTGGGTGAATGGATACAAAAACAAGACCCATATATATGCTGTCTACAAGAGACCCACTTCAGGCCTAGAGACACATACAGACTGAAAGTAAGGGAATGGAAAAAGATATTCCATGCAAATGGAAACCAAAAGAAAGCTGGAGTCGCAATTCTCATATCAGACAAACTAGACTTTAAAATAAAGACTATTGAAGAGACAAAGAAGGACACTACAAAGGGATCAATCCAAGAAGAAGATATAACAACTGTAAATATTTATGCACCCAACATAGGAGCACCTCAATACATAAGGCAAATACTAACAGCCATAAAAGGGGAAATCGACAGTAACACATTCATAGTAGGGGACTTTAACACCCCACTTTCACCAATGGAGAGATCATCCAAAATGAAAATAAATAAGGAAACACAAGCTTTAAATGATACATTAAACAAGATGGACTTAATTGATATTTATAGGACACTCCATCCAAAAACAACAGAATACACATTTTCTCAAGTGCTCATGGAATAGTCTCCAGGACAGATCATATCTTGGGTCACAAATCAAGCCTTGGTAAATTTAAGAAAATTGAAATCGTATTAAGTGTCTTTTCCAACCAGAACGCCATGAGACTAGCTATCAATTAACAGGAAAAGATCTGTAAAAAAATACAAACACATGGAGGCTAAACAATACACTACTTAATAACGACGTGATCACTGAAGAAATCAAAGAGGAAATCAAAAAATACCTAGAAACAAATGACAATGGAGACACGACGACCCAAAACCTATGGGATGCAGCGATGCAGCAAAAGCAGTTTTAAGAGGGAAGTTTATAGCAATATAATCCTACCTTAAGAAACAGGAAACATCTCAAATACACAACCTAACCTTGCACCTAAAGCAATTAGAGAAAGAACAACGAAAAAAACCCCAAAGTTAGCAGAAGGAAAGAATTCATAAAAATCAGATCAGAAAGAAATGAAAAAGAAATGAAGGAAACAATAGCAAAGATCAATAAAACTAAAAGCTGGTTCCTTGAGAAGATAAACAAAATAGATAAACCATTAGCTAGACTCATCAAGAAAAAAAGGGAGAAGACTCAAATCAACAGAATTAGAAATGAATAAGGAGAAGTAACAACTGACACTGCAGAAATAAAAAAGATCATGAGAGGTTACTACAAGCAACTCTATGCCAATAAAATGGACAACCTGGAAGAAATGGACAAATTCTTAGAAATGCACAACGTGCCAAGACTGAGGAAGAAATAGAAAATATGAACAGACCAATCACCAGCACTGAAATTGAAACTGTGATTAAAACTCTTCCAACAAACAAAAGCCCAGGACCAGATGGCTTCACAGGCGAATTCTATCAAACATTTAGAGAAGAGCTAACACCTATCCTTCTCAAATTCTTCCAATATATAGCAGAGGGAGGAACACTCCCAAATTCCTTCCACGAGGTCACCATCACCTTGATACGAAAACCAGACAAGGATGTCACAAAGAAAGAAAACTACGGGCCAATATCACTGATGAACATAGATGCAAAAATCCTCAACAAAATAGTAACAAACAAACAGAATCCAACAGCACATTAAAAGGATCATACACCATGATCAAGTGGGGTTTATTCCAGGAATGCAAGGATTCTTCAGTATATGCAAATCAATCAATGTGATACACCATATTAACAAATTGAAGGAGAAAAACCATACGATCATCTCAGTAGATGCAGAGAAAGCTTTTGACAAAATTCAACACCCATTTATGATAAAAACCCTGCAGAAAGTAGGCATAGAGGGAACTTTCCTCAACATAATAAAGGACATATATGAGAAGCCCACAGCCGACATCATCCTGAATGGTGAAAAACTGAAACCATTTCCACTAAGATCAGGAACAAGACAAGGTTGCCCACCCTCACCACTCTTATTCAACATAGTTTTGGAAGTTTTAGCCACAGCAATCAGAGAAGAAAAGGAAATAAAAGGAATCCAAATCGGAAAAGAAGAAGTAAAGCTGTCACTGTTTGCAGATGACATGATACTATACATAGAGAATCCTAAAGATGCTACCAGAAAACTACTAGAGCTAATCAATGAATTTGGTAAAGTTGCAGAATACAAAATTAATGCACAGAAATCTCTTGCATTCCTATACACTAATGATGAAAAATCTGAAAGTGAAATCAAGAAAACACTCCCATTTACCATTGCAACAAAAGGAATACAATATCTAGGAATAAACATACCTAAGGAGACAAAAGACCTGTATGCAGAAAATTATAAGACACTGATGAAAAAAATTAAAGATGATACAAACAGAAGGAGAGATATACCATGTTCTTGGATTGGAAGAATCAACATTGTGAAAATGACTCTACTACCCAAAGCAATCTACAGATTCAATGCAATCCCTATCAAACTACCACTGGCATTTTTCACAGAACCAGAACAAAAAATTTTACAATTTGTATGGAAACACAAAAGACCCCGAATAGCCAAAGCAATCTTGAGAACGAAAAACGGAGCTGGAGGAATCAGGCTCCCTGACTTCAGACTATACTACAAAGCTACAGTAATGAAGACAGTAGGGTAGTGGCACAAAAACAGAAATATAGATCAATGGAACAGGGTAGAAAGCCCAGAGATAAACCCATGCACATACGGTCACCTTATCTTTGATAAAGGAGGCAGGAATGTACAGTGGAGAAAGGACAGCCTCTTCAATAAGTGGTGCTGGGAAAACTGGACAGGTACATGTAAAAGTATGAGATTAGATCACTCCCTAACACCATACACAAAAATAAGCTCAAAATGGATTAAAGACCTAAATGTAAGGCCAGAAACTATCAAACTCTTAGAGGAAAACATAGGCAGAACACTCTATGACATAAGTCACAGCAAGATCCTTTTTGACCCACCTCCTAGAGAAATGGAAATAAAAACAAAAATAAACAAATGGGACCTAATGAAACTTCAAAGCTTTTGCACAGCAAAGGAAATCATAAATAAGACCAAAAGACAACCCTCAGAATGGGAGAAAATATTTGCAAATGAAACAATGGACAAAGGATTAATTTCCAAAATTTACGAGCAGCTCATGCAGCTCAATAACAAAAAAACAAACAACCCAATCCAAAAATGGGCAGAAGACCTAAATAGTCATTTCTCCAAAAAAGATATACAGACTGCCAAGAAACACATGAAAGAATGCTCAATATCATTAATCATTAGAGAAATGCAAATCAAAACTACAATGAGATATCATCTCACACCAGTCAGAATGGCCATCATCAAAAAATCTAGAAAGAATAAATGCTGGAGAGGGTGTGGAGTAAAGGGAACACTCTTGCACTGCTGGTGGGAATGTGAATTGGTTCAGCCAGTATGGAGAACAGTATGGAGGTTCCTTAAAAAACTACAAATAGAACTACCATATGACCCAGCAATCCCACTACTGGGCATATACCCTGAGAAAACCATAATTCAAAAAGAGTCACGTACCAAAATGTTCATTGCAGCTCTATTTACAATAGCCCGGAGATGGAAACAACCTAAGTGCCCATCATCGGATGAATGGATAAAGAAGATGTGGCACATATATACAATGGACTATTACTCAGCCGTCAAAAGAAACGAAATTGAGCTATTTGTAATGAGGTGGATAGACTTAAGAGTCTGTCATACAGAGTGAAGTAAGTCAGAAAGAGAAAGACAAATAACGTATGCTAACACATATATATGGAATTTAAGAAAAAAAATGTCATGAAGAGCCTCGGGGTAAGACAGGAATAAAGACACAGACCTACTGGAGTACGGACTTGAGGATATGGGGAGGGGGAAGGGTGAACTGTGACAAAGCGAGAGAGAGGCATGGACCTATATACACTAACAAACGTAAGGTAGATAGCTAGTGGGAAGAAGCCGCATAGCACAGCGATATCAGCTCGGTGCTTTGTGACTGCCTGGAGGGGTGGGATAGGGAGGGTGGGAGGGAGGGAGATGCAAGAGGGAAGAGATATGGGAACATATGTATATGTATAACTGATTCACTTTGTTATAGAGCAGAAACTAACATACCATTGTAAAGCAATTATACTCCAATAAAGGTGTTTTAAAAAAAATTATTCTCCATTGAAGAAAGGGTTAAAAACCCAACCGCTTTAGGGCATTTGGGATAAGTAGTAATATATATAGAAAAAATACAAACATGCCAAGTCAACGTACTATACGAACTATTTCAAGTGAAAAGCTGTAACTGTGACTTTGGTGAATCATATAGGGAATTATATATTAATTTCTTACTATTAACTCAAGGGAAAAGAAAAAAAAGCTAACTTAATTATCTTTTAGTCCCAGAAAGTGTAGTAAATAATTCTCTAATTCAAAATTTTTACTAATTAGTCTTAGACTGCTCAGGAGTTTTCCAAATTAGTAAAGTTTTACACTAAAAATAAGTTTATTCTTCTTAAAGTGAATTTAAGCAGAAACCTGTGGTGAAGTATATTAATAAGATTGTGCTCTTAAGGTAGTTAGGAGCAAAAGGTAATTTTCTTCCACTATTGGAAAAGCTTAATCATGAAAGGGAAGAAGGCTAGTTCCCTCTTACTTTTGGAGGCTCAGAAAATTCTTGTTCTCCTGGGTCAATGGTACACAGCCCTAAGACCTGTACAAAGATTTTGAATTTCAGGGGAGGAAAATGATAGCTTTCGAGTTAGGTGTCTGTAGTTTCATGCCTTATTTGCATGAAGTCCACTCACCAGCTTTCCCCTTTGCTGCGCAGACCTGGTCTCTCGCAAGGTGTACACGTCTCCACAGACAGAGATCTCGCGCCAGACCCCAGGCTGGGACTGCTCAGTGAAGCCCCCTCTCGGATGCATCACCAGGACACCATTGGTCGTGAGCCCATCCATGTGGCCATCGGGGTTTTTCCACTTTGCTGCCTTTTCCTGGAGAGCATAGCACAGAAAAGAGTATGTTCAACACAAAAAGATTCTAGAATCTCTTTAAACTATTGGGTTAAGGGCAGAGGGGAGGAAAGTGAGGAATTTTCATTTTCTACTTAAAGCTAATAATCAGAAGGATAAAAAATGCAGTTAGTCCGACAAAATGAAAGAAGTGCAAAAATAGATGAATGATTTATCGCTGGAGACATATTTACCTTGGGCACTTAAACAAAACCTGATGCCTGAACCTCTCCCTCACAGATTCTTGTTCAAACCACTCCCCGCCCCCAGGTGATTCCAGGAATACAGTATGTATTCTTCGATTCTATTTGTGCAGTGCTTTCATCCTGTTATCTAAAAATGCTTTGTATGAACTCATTATCAGGGAAGTACTAGAAGAAAGAGAAAAGTTTTTTATTAAACAAACAAAATTTCAAAATATATTAAGCCAACAAGTTGTGGCCACTCCGTTCTGTTTTCATACGAATCAGTGTTACATCATCAAGGGTGGAAGGCACAAGCGGCTGGATGTAACGGCAGGACTGATGCTCGTGGACACCTGGCCACAGAGCCAGATATTGCTCACATGACTTGGGTAAATCTGATGAGGATAAATAAGCCAGTTATGACTGGTTTAGGGGTGGGCATGTGACTGAGTTCTGGCCCGTGAGGCCTGAGTGAGTCCTTCTGGGAAGCTTCCTGGAAAGGTTTCTTGGTTCTTTAAAAGAGACGAGGAAGAAACAGTGCCTTTGCTGCCTTTCTTCAGCGGGAAGCTGTCATGCTGTGGGGGCTGGTGGAAGTGCAGGAGCCATCCCACCGCCGCCAGGACCTCGCCTGAGGAAGCTGATGTGCCCAGAGGCAGAGGGCAAGACGGAATGAACCTGGCTCCCCGGATGTCACAGAACACTGCACCAACCAAGCCTGCAGCTGGCCTTCCTGGGCGCTTCTTGCAACGTGATACATTTTTATTACCATTTAGGCCATTTTAAAGTGAGGTTTTTCTCCCCCCCCCCCCAAAAATATCCTGATTCAAAAAGGGGACTATATTAAAACTGGATATTCACTAAAACTGTGGGGTTTTATTTACACGGACATTCTATGAAGGGAGATATTTTTAGTCTGTTTTATTCTTTGTGATATCACATCTGTTACACCCAATATGGAACAAAGCAAACACTACGTAACAATTTTTTGAATGAATAAAGGAATAACATTTTCTTTTGCACCCCGATTATCTAGATCTGACCATTTTCCTTCTGAAATACATTATGTATGTTAATACACATACTTTACAAAAGTTAATTACTGTACATATTATAGTTAATATAGCAAATATAACAAATAACAAGTAACGACAATTATTTTCAGATTTTTAATGACAGCTTTTCAAACTGGCTGTATGAAAACTACAATCTCACCAGAAGCACTGTGCAAGGCAAATTTTTTGGCCACAATTAAATGTTATATATGATGATAATGGGTGTTTTTCTAGAAACAACGTACTGATTAATAGTACTTACGCCAAGAAATATGTTTTTGGAAGAGTCGAATCCGGCTGCGAATATGCGTGCTGTGTACGGTTCGTTCCTGTCACAGACTACCCTGCAGGCAAACCTGGATATGGTGCTCTGTGTAATCTGCGCTTCGTCGTTGTTCTGACTGCCAGAAATTGTGTCTGTAACGACGAAGTCAATAGGGCTTTCTGTTGATCTGCCCACCTAAATAAATCAAATTATACTCAGGATCTACTTGCAAAATAGGATGTCACCACATTCATCACACGAAATGAGTGTTCAGGATCCTTTAACATTCATTATCTCTACTATAAAGGTCGGAATTTAATGAAAAAATCTTCAGTCTGCTCCTTTTCTTGTTTAAGGGAGATGTTATGGTAACCAACCATAAGATTTTAAATGTTAAGAATAACCCAATTTTCTATTCTAGAGGAAAACAGATCTCAATCCAAACAGGTTTCTGATCAGGTAGAAACATTACTTATTACTTTCATAGAAAATCATTCTTTTTTTTTTTTTTTTCTTGTATTTCCAGGTGGGAAAACCCCCAAGATTTTAAAGGAAGCCAGCCAACAAAAGCCCTATTTCCCCCACTCTTGCCCAGCTCCAGGGACTGGTTTTCCACACTAAGTGAATCCACCAGTGACTCATGGCACAGAGGGAGAACAAGCCCTACCTCAGACATGAGACCCCAATGCCTATTTCTGTCACTCAGCATAAATGAGAGTGATGTAAAGGGCTATACAGGTCAGCTCAAAGTTTGAGATGCAGTCATATGAAAGATTTAAAAAGCTGATCCTAACATTTCAATTTTGGATTTAAAAAAAAACTGTCCTGGGAAAGTCTAAAAAGTGGCCAATAATATTTTATTGGCTTACTTTCCTTGGTAAGATTTAAATGCTGCCAGAAAGAATATATTTCATTAGCATGATCTTAGAGTTCTAACAAAGCTTTTCATATTCACTAAATCCAAATAAGACAGGTACTGCTGTGTCCTGTGAACTGGGAAGTATTTGTTTACAGGTAAGGAAATCCTCACGACAAAACATTAAACCGTCTATGTAATGATGTTCTATGAATCTCTAAGTAGGAAACAGTGATAAATGTTATATATGCCAAAGATACGTCTTAAACTAAAATAATTTATATGTAAACAAATCATTTCTTGTTAAATATGATATTAATGTTCTCTCCTAACAAGTGACTTTGATTCTGAAATTGTCAATGGAAGGAACAGACAGAACCCCCAGTGTGTACGTATAAGGCCTCCAAAGTCAATTTCCCAGGTATCTTTATCCTGATCTCAAAATTCTATCTAAAACATAAGCAGTGTAGTACTCTTTTTTGTCCAAATGAATAAAGGTGAAATAAATATAACAAAATGTATATATCTTGCATCATTTAGGTCTGTTTGCTTTGGAACAATATTAAATTTATTTTGTAAATCTCACATACACATTTTCATGCACAGACTATCTCTGTTAAACCAACAGACAACAGACATCTATTTCTTTTGTTTTTTACAACCCTTAATTTCTTGTCCTATTGAAATGTGCCTGGAATAAACTAAACCATGGGGTTCACTGAAACTTATCACCTTGAATAGATGCCTATTGCCTGAACATACAGGTTTAGAAAACATGTAACTTGTTGAAAAATGCAACATAAAACTTGAATTAGAGAGATTATAAAATCATATCATACGGTTTATCTTTCTAAAGTTGCAGAACCTTCCCTCTGCTAGATTCATTGAAAAGCTGGATGTGTAACTCAGAAGCGCTACTGATTCAGACTGCTGAATGTTTTTAAACCTTTTTTTAAAGCTACTCTCTTTTTCAAGTATATAATACAGTATTATTAACTGCAATCGCCATGCTGTATATTACATCGGAGAACTTACTCATCTTACAGCCAGAAGTTTGTACTGTTCGACTAATATCTCCCCAATTCCATGTGCCCCCCTACCCGCTCCAGCCCCTGGTAACTACTCTCTGTTTTTATGATTTTGATTTTTTTTTTTTAGATTCTACATGTGAGTGATATTACACATCTGTCTTTTTCTGTTTATTTCACTTTAGGTTTTTTTTTTTTTTTTAAATTAGAAAAGTAAGATACTCTGCAAAATATTTCACAAATATAGGAAAGTATACAGGAGACTACTCCAAACTCAGGAACAAATCTGTCCTGAACCTCGATTCCAATGAAGCCTTAGGAGTAAAATGTGAGAAGTTCTAAAATTGCCTGGTCACCACACAAAACCCAGAGCTCTCACAAAAACACAGGCTATGATCTAATTTCTGTCACCTCCGTGGAAGAGGGCGAAGACTTTTCAAACTCTGTTCAAAGCTCAAAGCTCAAACCATGCTCCAGCAGAATGTCACACAACCACTCCTTGTCTATAGAGATTACTCTCTTCAAGAAAGGCCATTCTGATTTCATCCCAAAGTTATTAAATTAATGTCTTGATGAATCAACTGAAATTGCCTGTAAAACATGACATTTTATTCCAACTGGAACATACTGCTAAGGTCAATTATTTCAAGACATGATACTTAACCTGACTGGTCATTTAATATTTGTTTATCAAGTCACTTCCACTTAAATCTAACCTGTAGAGTGTTAGCATATTTCTATACTTTAGGACACAAACCTCATGTTGCTTTTGCCAAGAAAAAAAAAATCTAAGCCACTTTCCTAATGAAAACTCACCCAATGTGGAAGACTTGGAGCCTGTCCTTTCTTTTGACTATTGGATCAACTCTACGTTATTTTAAGGGTAGTCATGTGGACCAGCCATGATGTATCTGAATTTCATCTGATGTTCACATAGTAGCCATGGGGAGAATTTTACTCCCTGCTGCTGACGGATATGCACATATACAGCATCACTGGGCACTTTCAGTTGCGTACATATATGAGAAAAGTTTGGTTTTACCTGGTTGTCAATCAAAGTCAGCACAGGTAAAATGGTGTGAAAGCACCCAAAAGGTCCTCCTTCACCTTTCCTGGACCAATCCTACCCTCGTCCCTGCATCTGTAACCTTATTTTCTCACTTCCCTGCTATGACAAGGATGAGTTATCGCTGCTCCTATCCATGACCAATCTCTCCACGCGTGCTTCGCATCCCACTCTTCTCCCCTTTCCAAGGATTTTACTCCTGAAATGATCAATTTCTCTCTATTACTGGATCACACTGTCAGCTATCAAACATTTTTTTGGTTAGTTTTTAAAATTTCAACTTGTCACTTAATAGCTTTTAAAAATATAACAAAAATGAGTATTAGAAGAATGATCATCTGCACGGATGTTTCAGGAATGCCAAACTGCTATTACAAGGTTCCAAACGCGTTCCTTCTCGATTTCCTTACTTGTCTCCTCCTGCACCGTTAACAGACGTTTCACCGCTTGGCTGGGCAGTTTGAACAGCACCGTTCTAGACTCGTCTCTCATCTCTGAAAATGTTTTCCTTTGCTTGAGAGCACCTCTCGAACTATAGCCCCATTTCTCGGATTCATTTAATGGCAATACTTCCGGAAAAACCTGCCACCAGTTACTACCCCCTGCTTCCTGACTCATCCCCGTGACCCATTCTGAAGCCACCCCAACTCTCAGCACGGCTCTACTGAAACCCCGCTTGCTGAGGTTTCCAGGGCTTACATGTCCTGGTATATCTGTACCTGGTATTAAGTTAATGAAACCTTTCCAGGCTAGTTGGCCAACAGCCCCTTTCCCTTCCCCTTCTGTTCTCTCCCCCAGGTAACCTCACCAAATCCCATTTTAGCCCCAAAGCCCTGATCTCTCCCTGAGCTTCAGATTAGCAGACCCAATCTCCACGTGGATCTCTAATAAGCGTCTCACATGTAACATGTTTCAAATGTTACACTGGATCCTCTTCAACCCCTAGGTTCCCTATGTCAGTGACTGGCACCCAATTTGCTCAAGCTAAAAGATCAATACCCAAGAATCACCCTGGATTTTTCCTCCACACCCACATTTAACCTCGTGTAAATTCTATCAACTCTTCCTCCAAAATGCATCTTCAGTCCCTGCGCGTTTCCCCACCTTAGTTCTAGCTGCCCTCAGCTCTTACTTGGATTGCTCTGCCTTAGACTCCAAACTGGTGTCCCTGTTTTCACACTTGCCTCCTACGTTTTTCTCTAGACAGTAGTTGGAGATATCGTAACAAAATATAAATTGGATTTTCTCTCTCCCTTGCTTAAATTCCTCCAGCAAACTCCTAGAATAAAACCCAAAGTCTTTACTTGGCCTAAAGACCCCTTACTCTCCCGGCTTCTGCCTACCTCTCCGAGTTCATCTCATGTCACCTCCATCTTCCTTCGCTCTGCTCCCGCCTTGGGGCCCTGGCACTGCTGGCTTATCTGTGGTCTCTTTGCCTCGTCTAGAATATATGCTCCATGAGAGGGGAGCTGTCTACCTCCAGTGACTAGATGAGCATCTGACACAGTAGGTGCTCAAGAAATGAAACTGATGAATGGAGGATTATGACAGTGAGCTTGAACCCTGTGAGACACACAAACACACACGAGTACAATGTTTTAGGAAATAATTATTAAAATATTCTTTAACATTTTTCTCAACTAAATAGATGCTAATGAAATGTTACCATCTAGAACTACTATAAACTAAAAAAAAAAACAAAAAAAACCCAAACCATAAAAACCAAACATAAGGCATTGCAGCACTTAGGTCTGAAGCATATGAAACTGAGAAACCAGAGGGGGAAATGACCGCTAACTCTGGTTTCAGGACCTGCTCAGTTTCCTTAACGCCCCCAAGATCAGAATCGTCTTTGCCTTTGATTCCTTTTCTAAACTATATTCTTCTTTATATTTTACTTTCTCAATACCTATGCTCTTTTCTCTTTCCTTTATTTACCCCTATTCTAGAAAATAATTACTAAGATCTTATTCTGGCTATATTAACTCAGATTTTGTTAATCTTAACCCATCTCCTAAATTTAGATCTAGGTTTGACCTTCTCAGGCACTAGTACTTCCGAGTTCTGAGCCTATTATCTGATTCCACTGTGGGAAATGCAGCACAAGGCCCTGTTTTTGGTTCATTCTGATGTTCTGCTTTTAAATGCTCAATTAACCTACAAATCGTTTTAATGGGTAATGGCTAAAATGAACAGCCCTCAACACCAAGGTCCATACTTGAGAAATATGAATGCTGCAGTGCTGTTGCTCAGTGATTTTTGTCAGTGGTAGGTTTTAGACATGTAAACTTGTTAAAAGGAGGAAAAAATTAAAACAAGCTTGATTTTTCAGGGCCTTCTAAGAGTTGCTTAATTCTACTCTGCTTAGAGTGATCTGACATTAATCCTCCAATATGTGCAGTTAGTCTGCAAAAGGAATCAGATTATTTTAGTAAAAATAACAAATGGGTTATGTTTTCTTCATACGTCTATAAATTCCTTTTGAACGATCGTGCCTTATTTAAAGTTACTGAGTGGGTACTATGTACAGAATGGAGAACTCAGGAGACCTAAACCTTTAGTTCTGCACTAATGCCATCTTTGCCCTTAGGTTAAGTTACCTTTTCTTTCAAAGACACAGATTTCTCAGTTATAAAATTAAGAGGTCAGTATAGTAAAAACTGGTATATTTCTCAGTGTGGTCCATGAACCTCTGAGGGTCCTTGAGGCCTTTTTAAGGGGCCAGGTCCATGAAGCCATGGTTTCATAATATGAACCATAATATGATGGTTTCATAATAAATATGAAGATGCTGACATTTGCTCTGATGGTGATAAAACAATGATGTGCCTTCGCGGGAATCAAAGCAGCGGCACCGAACTATACTGATGGTCACCGTGTTCCTCACCGCCCTGCATTTGCAGTTAAAGAAAATGCTGATTTCATAGGGGGTAAGGGTGGGGGAGGGATATGCATGCTTTGATGAAGCAGTAAAAAATTATTAATTTTATTAAATCTTGAGTCTTTTAATATTCTGTGTGATGAAATGGGAGGTATGCATAAAGCATTTAGAAGTTCAAATCAGTAATGGAGCTTCCTCAACAAAAATAATTAAAAATAAAACTACCATGTGACCCAGCAAACCTACTTCAGGGTATTTATCCAAAAGAACTGAAATCAAGATCTCGAAGCAGTATCTGCTGCCCATGTTCATTGCAGCATTATTCACAATAGCCAAGATATGGAAGCAACCGAGGTGTCTATTAATGGGTGAGTGGAGAAAGAGAAAGCGGCATATACGTACAATGGAATACTCTTCAGCCTTAAAAAGAAGGAAATCCTGTCACATGCGATAATATGGATGAATTTAGAGGACATTATGCTAGGTGAAATAAGCCAATCACAGAAGGCCGAATCCAACTACATGAGGTGTCTAAAATAGTCAGACTCACAGAAACAGAGTGTAGAATGGTGGTTGCCAGGGGCTGCGGGGACAGGGAAATGGGAGATGTTGTTCAATAGGCATAAAGTTTCAGTTACACAAGATGTTCGGGTAAGTTCTAGAGATGTGTTGTACAACAGTTAAAATAGTTAAATACTGTATCATGCACTTAAAAATTTGTCAAGAGGATAGATCTCATGTTAAGTGTTCTTACCACAATAAGTGGGAAGAAAAAAGAACTAACAGGAAGCTGAAAAGATCCAGCTAAATCTTTAATTCATTCTGCATTAGGTGAGAAGGAAGAGAGCGAACAATTTGAGTAGAATGTGACTGCACAATAGTGAAGAACACACCATTTCTGTCACAACATGTCACTGAAGAATAGCAATGAAACAAACGTGCAACCACAGTAACTTGTTGATTTTAAGTGGTAAAAAAATGTCCTACCAACAACTGTAAAATTTTCTGGATTTATGTTTTTAGTACTGAGAATCTTCTACCTGTGTAACACATTAGTAAAAAATCTTATATATTCAAGATGTATAACTTTGGAAAGTATTAAAGAAAGGAATTATTACAGAGTTCCATAAAAATATCAACAAGGAAGCATATGCAGATGTTTATCTAGGGAGAGCTTTTTCTTTGGGAGAATGAGAAGGAAAAGAACATTTAGAGTATTATAAAATGGAATGGCATGAAGAGTAAAACCACTGTTAATAATGTGTCTAAATACCACACATGTTACTTTTGATGTACTGGCACTTAAGTAACTATGCCTGTATCTCTGACTGCGACTCACCTTACCCATCTATGTATCTATCCATCTATGTATCTATATAGGATTGTTCAGGTTTTTTAAATAGCTAACACATTCACAAGGTTCAAAGATAAAAAAGCATGGAATACCTCCCTGGATACCACCCTGCCCAGTTCTCTTCCCCACAAAAACCACTGCTCTATTAGTAACGTCTTGTTTATCCTTTTGGAGACTTTTCAAGCATATAAGCATATCTAAATCATTTAACTGTACTAATTTGCTATCTAATAATTAATATGCTCTTTCATATGTTTAATAACATTAATTTATTAACATTAAGTAACCTTAGTTGAATATAATACTATCAAAGCCTCAATATATTTAATCATTAATTTTAATTCATTAAATATGTTTGGAGCTCTTTTTGTGACTGTATGAGGCTGTGTGAGCTTTTCCTAGTTCTGCTGTACAGCCTTGGAGGCCTCCACTGCATGGCTGTACCTGAGTTTACTTAACTGGTCCTCTATTAAGAGACATTTAGGTTGTTTGCAATCTTATACCATGAAACCACGCTGCAAGCAATAAGTTGGTAAAAATGTCATTTTGGATGTATGCAGGGGTATCTCGGGGGTAAATCTCTAGAAAGAGGAGAGCTTTAGAAAGAAAAGCTGAGTCAGAGTGCAAGCACTGTGTATTTTTCATAGGTATTTCCAAGTCACTGCCCCATAGAGGTCAGACTAATTTATAGGATGTAGGAGAGCATCTGCTTCCCCACACCTCTGACAAAACCTTTTGGATTTCTGCCAATCTGGTAAGTGAAAAATGGTACCTCTGTGTGATCTGAATTCACATTTCTGTTTTTATAAGCGAGGCTGAGCAGGTTTTCTTATTTTTCAGAACTATTTATTGCCCCCCCCCCCCCCCCCTTGTTCTGCCCCCACCACATGGCTGGCGGGATCTTATTTCCCCGACCAGGGATTGAACCTGGGCCCCAGCAGTGAAAGCGCCAAGTCCTAACCACTGGATCGCCAGGGAGTTCCCTATTTCCCCTTTTTGATGTATCTACGATACTTTTTTGACATTTGTTTCAACATCATTTAATAATTTAACTCTCCATATAGAAATGCAAAGCCTCCTGGTTGAATCTGTGTTTGCTTTTTCCCTTTATTAGCCTTAATTTTAATTTCCTGTTGTTTTAAAGTACCAAATCTTGAACAGACTCACAGACATAGAAAACAAACTTGTTACCAAAGGGGAGAGCAGGGGGAGGGATAAAATAGGAGTTTGGAATTAACATATATACACTACTATATATAAAACAGATAACCAACAAAGACCTACTGTATAGCACAGGGAACTATACTCAATACCTTGTAATAACTTATAATGGAAAAGAATCTGAAAAAAGAATATATTTCTGTGTGTATATACATGTATAACTGAATCACTTTGCTGTATACCTGAACCTAACACAACATTGTAAATCAACTATACTTCAATTAAAAAAAAAGTACCAAATCTTGGATATATTATTAATTCCCTTCTTTTTAAATTAATTGATAATTTTTTCCTGTATTATTTCCTTCCTTCTGCTTTCTTTTGATGTGTTTCTGGACTTTCAATTATATACCACTAAAACTATTCTTGAGCCTGTCCTTTCTTTTTTTAAAATTTTTATTGGAGTACAGTTTATTTCTATAGGACATTCCATCTGAAAGCAGCAGAATACACTTTCTTCTCAAGTGCATATGGACATTCTCCAGGATAGATCACGTCTTGGGTCACAAATCAAGCCTCAGTAAATTTAAGAAAATTGAAATCACATCAGGCATCTTTTCTAATCACAACACTATGAGATTAGAAATCAATTACAGGAAAAAAACTGTAAAAAACACTAACACATGGAGGCTAAACAACATGTTACTAAACAGCCAATGGATAAATGAAGAAATCAAAGAGGAAATCAAAAAAAATACCTAAAGACAAATGACAATGAAAACACAACAATCTAAAACCTATGGGATGCAGCAAAAGCAGTTCTAAGAGGGAAGTTTACAGCAATACTATCTTACCTCAGGAAACAAGAAAAATCTCAAATAAACAACCTGACCTTACACCTAAAGCAACTAGAGAACAAACAAAACCTAAAGTTAGTAGAAGGAAAGAAATCATAAAGATCAGAGCAGAAATAAATGAAATAGAAACAAAGAAAACAATAGCAAAGATCAATGAAACTAAAAGGTGGTTCTTTGAGAAGATAAACAAAATTGATAAGCTTTAGCCAGACTCATCAAGAAAAAAAGGGAGAGGGCTCAAATCAGTAAAATTAGAAATGAAGAAGAAGAAGTTAAAACGGACACCACAGAAATATAGAGGATCATAAAAGACTACTACAAGCAACTCTATGCCAATAAAATGGACAACCTGGAAGAAATGGACAAATTCTTAGAAAGGTACAACCTTCGAAGACTGATCCAGGAAGAAACAGAAAGTATGAACAGACTAATCACAAGTACTGAAATTGAAACTGATTAAAAAACTCCCAACAAACAAAAGTCCAGGACCAGATGGCTTCACAGGGGAAATCTATCAAACGTTTAGAGAAGAGTGAACACCTATCCTTCTCAAACTGTCCTCTACTTTCTTACTGTCATTTTTTAAAAGGAACTTTTTCTGATCAATGTTTAGTTCCTTGAGTTTCTTCCTTCCTTCCAAATAATAAAAGCACTTAAAGGTTTTTACATTTTCTTCCGAATACAACATCAGTCACATCTCATGAGTTATGCTATTAAATGTTTCCACAGTTATTTTTTAAAAGGCCTGTAATTGTAGTTTTGATGTCCTCTTTGGTTCAAGTGTTATTCAGGAAGTATTTTGAACATGTTAACTTTTAAAAGTAGCTGGCTCTAAAAATGTTTGTTCTTGTTTTTAGAGTCTCTTTTTTATTGCACTGAGATCTGAGAATGTAGTCTTTATAATTTCTTTCTGCATTTTTAGAATTAAGTGTTTTCTTAGTCTTTTGAAAACCAAATAGGAACAATTTAAACATTATCCTCACCTTTTTCCCCTTGGACATCACCAAACACTACTGTGCTAGAAGTTCTGACTACATATCAAAATAGAGAATCGAAGGAAAAATGTGCTAAAAGTTTCCATGGAAAAAAGAAAGATGTTACCTGAAACATATCCGTATCTTTATCATGTGTGTACTCGACCACCACAGTCTGATTCCTTGACAGAGTGTACGATATGCTGTGTTGACCTTTGCAGCTGATAGCCTAATAATGAAATAAAAAATATAAAAATTTGTTAGAATTTCATTTCAACAACTTACCACAATTCTGTTTGTAGTTAAGAGACATCACTCTACCAGCAAAACCCCAACACAAGCCAGCATTTTCCTAATGGTCAGAGCCTGTCCCTGCTGTGCCCTGAATTACAGAGGAGCCAGCAGTCATAATACTGGGTTTATCAAATATTCATCCTTAATATGAACAATATTTTACTTAAGCCAAATCAAAGTTAACTCACTAGTTTCCAAGACCTGATTTAATCATAGTCCTAGAAAAACATACTTTCTCCATGTTACCTTAACTCAGTGACAGAATTTTCAGACTAATATGATTTAAAATTTCTTAATTTATTTCACATTGAAACGGATAAGTCAGGAACATTTTGTAATAGTATTTTTCCTACATGATGGAGATTATGAGAGTAAACGAATCATTGAAAAAAAGTAAAATTCTATAAAAACTTCCATATAATAATGCACTATTTTAGTCAATGATAATCATACCTATACTCTGTTCTAGATCTTATTGAAAACTTGTATAAGCACTTGCTTAACCCAGATATTTATTGAGTTAATAAATAAGGTAGCTAAGTTAGTTTTATCGCCTCTATTTTTAGACTAGACTAAAGCTAATAGTCTTTTTCAAAGAATCCAGAAACCAATATGATGATGTTCTTATTTCCTCCATAGTGATATATTTCAACCCATTTTACATTGTGGTCACATACTTTAAAATTTCCAAATTAACAAAGAAGTTTATTTAAATTATACTCCCAATTATTTCAATTACCCTGTCCGTTCAACTTTAACCTATCTTCATTTCCATTCTTTTACATTACGTATAATAAATAAAACTTTAATAAGCCTATCTATTAAACATTTATTGAACATTCACACTGTATGAAGACCAAGAAAGACTAAGACAGCATTTGGAAGTAGCTGGACATACATACAGCACCTAATGAAAATGTACTCTGAACATTTATATTTGACTAATATAATTGCTTAGAGTAATAAATAGTACAACATTCCAAATCAGCTTTGAAGTTAGCCTGGTTAATCTCATGGTTCTTCAATCATCTGCCCTCAGGAACTTCATGGTTGAAATGATGCTTTATTGTACATGCTTCACTAAGATAATGCAAGTATTAGAAATGATAATTATTTATACATTTAATATGATTAGGAAGCTAAAAAGAATACTCCTTAGACTACTCAAGTCCAGTAACAAATATAATCTGAAATTTTCATTGGTCTGAGTCACATAAATTCAGTGGTACTGATATAAGTGACATTTTTTGAAAGTCGAATTAATAAAGAATTATTTCCAGTTTAAGGTAAGTGGATGCTTGTTTATCTTCATAGTTAAGTAAAAAAACCCACTTAAAAATAATTTTATTAAACTCAAACTTACAAAACTGGTAACTAGGGGGGTGATTATTTGTACAATAACTTATTTTACAGTTCCTTAAAAAGTATCTGTTGCACTTAAGAGTTTTCCATTTACAAGTGCACCAACTCAAACACAACTTTCTTGGCACACACACTACACAAAATAAGAATGTCTGTAGTTTGCCGATTATCTGCAAAAGAAGGAGTTAACAAGTGTCAGAACAGAACACCTTTAAAAAAGTTAGACATTTTTGTATGATGGTACCCTCTTAAGTACTGTGTTTCTCAAACTTGCACCAAGGTTGCCTTAACTGGAAGAGAGTTATGTGAGCCCCTAGACATGTCTGGGAGAGCAATCTAGAAGTGAAGCTTGAAACATCTTACCTTGAAATTAGTCTAAATTTTGTATTCTACTCCTTAACATGCCTGTAGTTTTAACATTTAAACATTTTCAATATTTAAACAAGTTTGCTGGGAAATCAATGCCCCAGGAAGGTCTGCTGTGCTCACCCCACGACCTAGTGCAGCTTCCATGCCACTCTGGGAAGCCCCAGAAATATGCATTTTACAGGCCCTAAGTTGCCCAATTCTTGTAGAGTGTTTTATTCTAAAACTACTCTTGTGGCCCAGACTATCATAAGCATGAATAAGACTATTTATAGGGAGAGCGAGCCCAGTGCCATACCTGGGAACCGCCCAGAGCCAAGGGAGCACAAAGACCTTGGCCAGCCCCTGCCCGGCCGCCCTCAACAGGGAAGAAAGCGTGGGGACCCCGAGGCCTTGAACGCCGGATCCAGGTGACCTTGAATGTTGAGCCCATTTAAAGACAAATTACAATTTCAAACTTCCGCCAGTTTTTGAAACGTGGTTTAAACGTGGATCGGCAGAGTTAGGAAAGGTGAACCCTTTGAAGGATAAGAAAACACATTTTCTGAGACTTTTTGAATAGGAACATCTTAACTATGCGCTACATTTTAGAAACCTCTGGATTTGGGGAAGATGGAGAAGTGGGAACAGAGATCCTACAGGGAGAAACAAGTCCCAGAAGATGGAGGGGGCTCTGAGCAGCAGGTGATGAACTCCCCTGTGGCAGGATGGCTGAGGAACTTCAGAATTGGTGTGACCCACCAAAGTCACTTCCAGTCCGGCAGTGGTCTCCCTCTGTGAGTGCTAAGCTGGGAGGGGAGGCCCTCCTGCAAAGAGGCCAACAGTCTGCACCCACAGGGGGGAGAAGCATGGAGATGAGCTGGCCCCAGAAGACTGGGATTTAAGCCAGGACTGGGGTTTGGAGCAAAAGGGGGCAGTTGAAACCCAGGCCACCTCCAGGCTCCTCAGAAATAAATGGAGAGGCGCCCACTTCCCTTTGATGCCATGAATTAGGGCTCACATGATCTTGTTTGTGCATTAAAGTCTACAGTGGGGCCAGATTTGGGGGATTTGGAGGAAGGTAAGAGGAGAGTTTAAGCTTGACCTCAATTTTTGCTTTCCATCTGCCAAGTGTATGAGGCATTAAGCTTCTTTGGGGTTAGAAGTATCAATTTTTCAGCAATAATTTTAATATTTAAAATATGGCTCTTGGAAATACAGCTTCTAGTAAATTACAGATTCACTGACTTGAGTCGATCATTTCAGGTTATTTTGGAAATAAACATCTCCCCAAGGCACCAAGTTGCTTTGAAATCTGTTTCTGAAATATCAGAAAGGAGAGTAGGTAAGGCCTTCTCTTGGCACTCACTGGAGTTCAGTACCAACACAACTACTGTAACATAGTGAGATTCCACTACACTAGTTCGAATATGGAGACCGAGCGCTTTAAAATGGTAAGGAGAGCTAGCCCAACCAACCTGCCTAGCAGACAATACTGATTGGCCACATTTGCTTTCCTACTGTGATGAGAAGCCAGGGTTGCTGACTCCCTCTTATGTCGCTACCATGCTCAAAGGCAGGTCTGGTCTTCGGTGGTCTCCACCCCCGGCGGTGAGGGCGTGGCAGGCTTTCAAGGAAAGTCAGATGAGTGAATGGACTGCAACGGATTCAAGATGAGACTTGGAGCTTCTTTCCTCGGGTCTTCTCAACCTCTCCCTTACCTTCCACCAGCAACGGTACCAACACTGACACCCTCAGCTCAAATTTATTACGTGTGAATTTTATGGGGTTAAAAATATCACGATTGGACAATTACCAATTAGACACAATTACAGATCCAGAGAAGGAAAGATTCCAACTTTATCCGGTTTAGGAAGTTCAGCACTGCCCCACCCAGGTACCCAAACCAAGGCCCTTTCTGAGCCAGGACACTGTCTCCCCAGTTGAAGATGCTTTCTTAGGGTCACTCTACTTGTGCCACAGGCGCGGCTCAGCTGAGCCATTCTCTGTCATTCAGGGGAACAGCTAGAACTGGTTGTCCTTGTTCAACTTCAACTAACTGACAGAGTCCTCCAAGCCTCCAGACTTTAAAACAAACATGGTTCACAAGGTCTGCAGCATTTTCTTCCTCTTATAAACCCCTATGTACATACATAAGGCACTTAAGAAGATATATAATACGTAATGATACCAGAAAGGCAGTCCTGCAAGATGCATAATGGGATAGGTACATGTATTCATGGAAGTCAAAGAGCTTTCAATCAATTATTAAAAGTATAAGTAAAATACTCTAATCTTTCATTAAGAAGCTGTGGGGTTAGTGTTCAATCACAAAGTAAAAAAGGGAGAAAGCCCGATCAGAAACTAACTGGCTTCTAGAAAATACTAACTTATTACAGTTATGAGTTGGCTCATTTAATTCAAGCTCCATAAGGCTGCTAAGTGAGCCTTTATCAACTGTGTAGGGAGAGAAAATGGAATTCATCACCAAGGCAGACATCATTGGTTGCCTACCTAATGCCCTTCACCCTGCTAGCTGAGCTGGCTGCCCATGACAATGCCTGAAAAGGAAAAGAGCAGCTCTCCCAGCCTCCTCTGAAGTGAGCATGTGGAAAGGTGACCCAATCCTGACTGGCGGGACTTTGGAGAAATCTGGTGTGGAGCTCCTGGAATGGGAGACATCAAGAAAGATACTTTCCTTTCTCTGTTAATAGAAGAAATGAATGATGATTAAGGGGTATCTGGAGCTGAGGCAGCCATCAGGCAACAGTAAAGGAAGGTCAAAAGACTCTCAGAGAAGCAAACTGGGCCCCAACATCTTTGAGTTGAACCAAATCGGAAACTGTCTGCCCCTGACTACTTCTGTGAGAAAAATGAGGGGTTTTAGGGTGCTTTGGGTTGGGTATTTTGCTACTTGCAGTGTAAAGCATCATTACATTGTTCAGTCCAAACTTTTTCTCCTCCTGGGTTTCCTCTTTTAGTCAATAGTGTAACCATATTCCAATCACTCATACTTAAAACCTCCGTGTCATCTCTCGGCCCTCTCTTGCCACTGTTGTCCAGATACAGTTAATTATTACCGTCATACTTAAAATCTAATCATGAGTCAAAGCCAAGCTCACCGATTTTACTGCCTTAAGGCACAAATCAAATACAAAGTAGAATAAACAATGTGCAACATTTCACTTTTTCTCCTCAAATACAAAGTAGTTGTTGGGCAACCAGTAATTACAAAGCTGATTTATTCCCCAAAGGAGTTTTACAACCAGCTCCTTTATAGCCCATAACTTTCTACTTTGGAGATTATTAGGTGTAATCTAATTCATCTTCCCTTGACCCTGGGCTGCCCTCAGTAACTTGTTTGACCCACAGAATGCAGCAGAAGTGACAGACGGGACTTGGAGGCTTGCAGCTTCCCCTTGCTGCCCTCAAACACTTGCCCTTGGAGTTCTGAGCCGCCATATAAGACACCTAACTACTTGGAAGCCACCACACTACAAGAAGCCCAAGCTACGAGAAGGGCCTTGGAGACTGAAATGCCACGTGGGGAGAGGGAGGCCATGGAGAAGCAAGACCCAGACATGTGAGTGAAGGAGCCACCTTGGAAATGGACCCTCCAGTGCCAGTTGCCCCAGCATTTGCCACGTGGACCAGAGACACTGCCATGGGAGCTCTTCCCAAATTCCTGACCCACGAAATTATCAACAAAATCAAATGTTTTTTGCTAAGCCACTAAGGGTTGCAGTAGTTAGCTACACAACTAAAGACGACTGGATCAATCCATTTTCAAGGCCTATTGGTGCCAGAGCCTCTTTTCTGTCTTATGTGACTTATCACGTAAGTCATCACGGTGATTTGTGTGTTCACCTTCCCTGTGCCCCAGGGCACAGTACAGGTATAGGTAGCACGGTGCCTTCACAGAGAGCAGGGGCTGTGTTTCTGATGGCACTCTCATGAGGTCCTGAATGCATATGAAGAGGCTGTCTGTGGTTAGAGCAAGTATATATTTTTACTGTGATAATCTTCAGTTGTCAGATGACTGAGAAGAAAATTTTGTATTAGTATTTAAAATTAATATTTATAGATCAACATATAAAAGGCACCTGTAAAGCATTCAAAGCCTTTCAGAGAAGACAAAGCATGTCACATGGACAACTTTTAGTCCTTACACATTTGGAGCAGGAATAGAAGAGATACTAGGAAGACAGGAGAAGAAAACAACCAGATGTGTTGGAAGCTATGATGTAAAACTTTGACAAACCACACACAGCATGTACGTTAATGGGGCATGCCTTACTAAACGAGAGCCAGCCTCATTTAAGGGGATGTAATATGTGTGTGTGTGTGTGTGTGTGTGTGTGTGTGAACCTGAGTTCCAATGAAATGAAATTCCTTTTCTCCAAATCCACACCATATTTTCTATTACTATATCTCAGAACCAAATCACTCAAGAGTTTGACAGTCGCCCTTGTCTAGATGTCCAGGATGCTGACTGTTACAGAACCACAGTTACTTTTCCTGTGCCACACAGCATTGGACTAAAACTAAGGAATGTGTTTTTGAAAACAGCAGCACCCTCTGTAGTTTCTCTCCTTGGGAGTAGATGGAATTAATGTTCTTTTTGCCCCTGAAAAGAGAGTGCCAGGGCTTCCCTGGTGGCGCGGTGGTTGAGAGTCCACCTGCTGATGCAGGGGACATGGGTTCGTGCCCCGGTCTGGGAAGATCCCACATGCCGCGGAGCGGCTGGGCCCGTGAGCCATGGCCACTAAGCCTGCGCGTGCGGAGCCTGTGCTCCACAACGGGAGAGGCCACAACAGTGAGAGGCCCGCGTACCGCAAAAAAAAAAAACCCAAAAAAACTGAGTGCCAGACACCTGGTGTGGCTTACATGTTCAAGGAGACTGTTCCAGATAAATCTCAAGTTTTCACAGAGCTGCTCTGAAGAGTTTTGCATCATGTGTCTGAATATGGTGACATTCTCTGATGCTGCTCACCGCACCCCATCTTTCAGTTTCCAAGGAAACATCTCAGGAAGAAGTCAGAGATGCTTTCACAGCCCATCAGATAGGGACAATCCTAGGGAAAGTCCTGTACAGTCTACTCATGGAGCCAGAGACCCCTTTGTCTTTTGGGTTCCACCAAGAAACATAATATGAGCTTGTGTTCTCAACAGCCTTCTAAACGATGTCCATAACCCGGCACTCTTTAATAAGGCACAGTAGATAAGGTACAGGCTCCCCAGCCAATTATTCTGCATGTTTTAGGCAAGTTTATTTTCAGCCACCTTAACTGTTAATTCTAATTTGTAAGTTAATATTTCAGCCCATCGTACAACTTAAATAAATATGCAAAACTATTACCACAGAAAGGACCTGATAAAATGGAAAACAACTACATTGATCTCTGGCAGCCATTCTGGTTATAAATACAAGCCTTCTATGACAGGGTGGATTGCTATAGGGACAACATTGTTAATTAGTATGGAAAAACTTAATAATGGAATCTGTTTTGGGATAGGACTGAAAAGGGCCAAGGAACGGAACCTTCTTCGTTCAAAAACACCTTCTGGTATTTATGTTTAGAGCAGAAAATGTGCGCACCTATGAGCAGATAAACAGGTTTGCTGTGAATTCTGTAGCATATTGGAAATACCTGATGAATAATTTTACTACCCAGAGCCCCGTGTCCACTGTGATGCTGGGGCAGTGTGGGTGGGGCTGGGAACTAGAGGGTATCAGCACATACGGGCGCTTGGCAGCTGCCCCGTGAGGTCTCTGGCGTTGCTTCGCCTTGCTGCAGTATCCACTGACGATCCAGCACATGTCTGGACACGGGGCAAAAGGGAATATTCACGACAGATGGTTTATCAATACGACTACCCAGTTTATCCCGCTGAGCTTCAAGTTTACGGGTACTCTAGCAAAGGAGAATAAGACCATGTGTGGACATCGCAGAGATCAATGGCCAGTGGATTCTGATGTTGAGAAAAACCACACACTGGACCCCGGGTTTGGATCCTAGTTCAGTCACTCACCCACTGTCACCATGTCACTGGAGTCTTTGGTTATCACCTTTATAATTTATCAACAGAAGGACTCCATGTCAGTAGCACTGATTTCATTGTATGCAAAGCAGAGGGAACAATGTATAACACAGCATTGTCTCTTCTCAAATATAAACCTGCACTTAAAGCACTGCTTCCTGACCCAAGGGGTTACCATCACTTCCTTGTGGTCCGTAACACAGGCTTCAGAGATGACTATTCTGTTTAGCTTTAAATATATGTTAAATATTGAGTGTATTAATTAAAGATAATCCTGGTATGAAAAACATGTTTTTCCAGAACTAATGACTTTTATGTCATGCTGACAAGTATAATTAGGCAGTAAATCCTCAACCAGTCTGGTTCAAATTGCTACAAGGAAGATGAGATCTCTGCCATCCTTGTCAATTTAGGTATAAAATACGTATGAGTGGTATTTCTAAAGAGAGGAGGTGGCTAAAGGAATTCATAATTTATTTTGCATAAACCTACTCTTTAAAATACTCTCTTTTCAAGGAGCCATATTTCAAATGGGTGCCTGAACCATTAGAAAAATGGTTAGAAAAATGCTAACTTGGATTTCATCAAAATCAACGGTGTTTCGTACGATAAATAAATCAAAGTGGTAAGCCTATTCGTTAGACGCAATGGCTTTGAACTTAGCAGTGGGCCACTCCCACGCCCGTCTGGGATCGGCTCACTGAGCTATTCGACAAACGTTGGCAGAGAACCTGGGGCATGCACAGTGCCGGGGCAGCCGCGGTCAATCAGTCGAGCAAACAAAGATGCCAGAGAGGGTGAGAATGTTTGAGGAGAACGTGTTCCTAACTTGGAGTCACTCCTAATTACACTGAAGCTGGATTTGGTCGTTGGTACCAGTCACAAGAGATGACCTATATAGTTTGGAGAATAAGACACACCGAAGGCTTGTGGCTGGAGAGCTGGGCAGGAACACGTCCACAGGCCTTGCAGAAATCTGGCCCCAGGAATTCTTACCACTTTACACTGATGGAATGAAAAGCTCCTTGAGGGCAGGAACTCCTGTCTTTTTAAACCTGCCTTCGATTCAGGCAGTATATTGCAGGGCTAACAGTACAGTTCAGGCTGGATTCCCACTCCACTGATGACCAGCTGCGGGACTCTGGGCAAGTTACTTCAATGATCTGTGCCTCAGTTTTGTCATCTTACAAGTGCTGGTCCTGGGTCCAGGAAGGTCAGTGCTGGCTGAGGACAAAGATGCTTTAGCTACTTCTATATCCACCCAGTTTATCACAAAGTGCTGAACAAGTGACAGGTTCAGATCCAAGTCTGTACAGATTATGTCACTGTACTTTTTAAACCTAACCTAAGCTAACCTAATGTGCAATCTCCTCTTTCCGTTATTTTGTCTCCTGTCTTTTGGAAAATAGGGATGATGTGCTGTTTTCCCACAGAGCAATGCTGTGACTAGGTCACACATCTAGACACATGAACAGGTTACGTTACCAATCACACGTGTGCACTGGTCACTATCAATGACGGTCTATTTCAAATGGTGACTCTGAAAGTGCACCCTTTTCAAACACATTTCCCCCAAAGCAGGAGAGGACAAGGAAGGGGTATAGCCCTGTTAGTGCAAGGTGGCACTCTGGCACTCCATCCATCTCAGTGCCCACACATGTCCAATGTCCGAAGTGGCGACTACCTTGGGGTCTAACCCTGTGGCAAGGACCACCGTGGTCACCTGGGGAAGGATGCGGGGTCACGCTCGTCTGGTAGGAGATAAAGAAACTGACCTCCAACAAATTCATTCATCAAAACAGCAATGCATTTGCTTCGGAACATTTTACGGTTCTAGATGTGAGCAAGAAGGGGCATAGGAAGAACGGAAGAAAGACGCAATGTATTTGTGAAACGCTAAGTATTGCAGTGAAAATTAAACCAATGATGAGATTACCTCTTTGTTGTACACAAACAAGACTAGGGAAAGAGAGAGAGAGAGAAACCTAATTGTGGTCTCCTGTAACAGGAATTGGTAAACTTTAAGAGGAGATATTTAGTCAGTCAATGGACAATGCTTTAAGGGATGGGTGTGAATCTGTCTGCTGCAACATCTAACATTTACTTATCTGAATATTTAAGTATCTGCATACATATGATCTACTTGCCACAAGAGACAAAGCCAACTGAAAGAATAAGCCCTAATAAATATGAATTAAAAATGAAGTATCTTACAAAATGACTATGTTGAAAAAGTAAAATCAGTTCAGTAATTCCATTTATATACTTTTATAAATAATATACTTTATATAAGTCATGCATTTACTGGGTAAAAAAAAGTATATTTTGTTTCTAAAGAGCACTGGAGAGAAAATACATAGGTATCTACCGTGAACTATGTGTTGCAGTGAGCCAACAGTAAATGCAAGCCTTAATTTGTTGCCATGAGCAGGCAAACTTCCAGATACTATAAACTGAATATGACACAAATCGATTTTATACCAAGATATCCAAAGACCCGCCATATAATTATTTTAATATGTGGGCCAGTTTATCAGCTGTCAAAACGATCCCTTGAGTAGTGAAGAATAAAAAGACTAAAATTTACCCTGGTTCAAAATAAAATGAAATACAAAACCCTACTGATTATCTATAGTGAAAAAAGCAAAAACTCTCATTTAAAAGACGTTAAAAAGAAAAAAAAAAACGGGAAGGGGGGAGGCTCAATTTTTCCCCTCATTTTACTTGGATTTTTATTTTTTATTTTTTGCAGTATGCGGGCCTCTCACTGTTGTGGCCTCTCCCGTTGCGGAGCACAGGCTCCGGACTCGCAGGCTCAGTGGCCATGGCTCACGGGCCCAGCCGCTCCGCGGCATGTGGGATCTTCCCGGACCGGGGCACGAACCCGTGTTCCCTGCATCGGCAGGCGAACTCTCAACCATTGCGCCACCAGGGAAGCCCTGGATTTTTATTTTTAAGGCTTGGCCTTGATATAAAATTTGCCCGTCTGCTGCAGGATCTCATTTTCGTTATGGAGTAAAACCAGTTGGATAAGGCCATGTCGTAGTTATGTAGAGACATGGAGATATTTACTCTCAAAAGACAACATTTATCTTGGCAGTTGGCATTTTCAAGATGTTAGGCTGGCTAGAATCATGCAGGTTCCAATCCTAATATACAAAACTTTGAGTAAGACAATGGCTGAAGTACAAGGAAAAACATAAATGTACCTAACATGTGTGCCTGCCCCTGCTCCCCCAAGCGTTCATACGCGCTTTTGGAAGAAGTTTGGATATACATTTTAATGTTCCTCCTCAAGCCTCATTCAACTGAACTTCTTAAAAGGGCCCTTGTTATCTGTGTCCTTGGCTCGTATTCTGAAACTGTTTCTTAACCTGTAAAGTGAAACACTTGCCTTGAAGAGCTGTTGAAAAGACTCAGATGATGTTTGTAAAGGAACCAGAGTCCAGTGCCCAGCACATAATAATTACTATTACAGCCAGCTATTTTTATTACTAAAACATAATCTCTATCAGATAATTTAATACTTAATTTTACAGAGGCCTCCAGATTCTTGATTGATTTGGAAGGCAGAGAATATTGTTAATTGGGTAATATGTGCACAGAGTACCAAACATTACCAGTGAATAGTATGCTCCTTCCAATGTAGCCCTCGGTCACAGAGAGCGCCTCTGGTACTAGTTCTATGTATATCTTTTCAGGGAATATCGGTGTCTGTGCTAACGTAGCACAGGTGGTAGAAATGAGAGCGCACTGTCCACAGAGGTCTGTCCCCTGCTTCTCTCACTTTACAGTACAACTTGTACAATGGTCTGCATCACCTGCCTATTTGTGCCTCCTCATTCTTTTCGATGTGTAGATATAGCCTGATTTTTCAATCTTTTAAACTTATTTAACAAAAAAATTAAGAAATAAATTTTCTATTTTACAAGCAATGTTGCAACGAATATCCATGTATTCAATTTGCATACAGGAGAATATATCTGTAGGATAAATTCCTAGAGATACAATTGCTGGATCAAATGATATGTGCATTTTTAATATTGATAGTTATTGTCAAACTACTTTTCGTAGAAGTGATACCAATTTAGATTCTCACCAGATGTATGAGAGGGTGTTTCCCCTACCCTCACCAACATAGAGAGTTATTAAGTGTTATGGTCTGTATTGTATGATATGTGAAAATGATATTACTGTGCTTTAAGCATTTCTATTATCATTACTGAAGCTGAATGTGTTTTAAAAGGCTTAAAAGTCATCTCTTTTCTTTACTGTGAACTGTTTATATCTTTGTCCATTACTCTTTTGGTCTTTTTCATACTGATTTGTAGGTATTCTTTATATATTACCCCCATTGTCTGTGATATGAGCTGCAAATTCCCACCACTCATTTGGCTTTTGACTTTATTTAATGTGTTTTTGCCATACAGATTATTTTTAGAAGTTTATATAGTGAAACATCAGTATTTTTTTTCTCATTTCCAGATTTTACCTCATAATTAGAAAGGCTTTCCTCAATCTCAAATAAAGTGAACAATTTTCCATTCTTTAGTACATTTATGATTTTACTTTTTATGTTTAAAAATATTACTTGCACACTTATCTGAACAGTCATGAGTGCGTATAAAGACAAGTTTCTATTTTCAGCATGTAAAAGTCGTATTACAAGCATACAACGCAAGACTTTTCTTTTTCCTTGTTGTTTCCTATACATTTTGCTTAGAGAAAGTGATGCTGTTATTTGATACATAATGATCACAACTCTTAGGTCTTCATTGGGTTGTATCCCTTTTCATTATAAATAAACTTTCTTTGACTTAATACCTTTTTTTTAAACCATGAATTCAATCTTCCTTAATGTTAAGACTGTAACTTTGACTCTTTTTGTTTGTTTGCATTTCTTTGGTATGCTCCATAATTTTACCCCCAACCTAGATCATTTTGTTTTAGATGTGTTTTATATACAGCCTATAATTGTATTTTTCTACGTGATCCAATTCTTTTAATATGTAAGTTTAGAACATTCACATTTATTGATAGGTACAAGATATATCTATACTCTCTGCCTGTATTGCTATTATTGCCTTTTATTATAGAAACAACTTTACTAAGGTCTAAGTAAGACACAATAAACTGCATCTATTTAATATGTACAATTTGATAAGTTTCAACATGTTTATGTACCTATAAAACCATCATCATAATAAAATTATGCACATATCTATAACCCACAGAAGTTTCCTCACCATGCCCCTTTGTAATTCATACTTCCCTTCCAGCTGCTTCTTCATGTCCAGGCAGCCAATGATTTGTTTTCTATCACTATAGATATTATATTGCACTTTCTGTCATTATATAGGAATGAAATCTTACACTATGTACTATTTTATAATTCTGGCTTTTTTTATTTAGCATCATTATTTTTAGATTGATCCATTTAGTTGCACATATCAATAGTTCATTACTTTTATGCTGGGCAGTATTCCCTTGTAGGAATAAACTAAAATTTGTTTATCAATTCATCTGTTGATGGATATCAGGTTACTCGTTTTTGGCTACTGCAAATAAAGCTGTTATGAACATTTATGTCCAAGTGTTCGTATAAACATATGTTTTCATTTCTCTTGATCAAATACCTAGAAGTGGAATAGCTGGACATATGGTAGGTGTACGACAAACTTTTAAAGAAACTGCCAGATTGTTTTCCAAATTGGTTGTACCATTTGGTATTCCCATCAGCAATGAACGTGAGTTCCAATTGCTCCACATCCTGCCAACCCCTGGTATTGTCATCTTTTCATTTCAGCCATCCTTACGAGTATGTAGTGGTATCTCATTGTGGGTTTAATTTGTATTTCTTTAATGAGTAATGACATTGAGAATCTCTTTATGTGCTAATTTGCCGTCTATATATCTTCTTTGGTGAAATGTCTGTTCAAATCTTTGCCTATTAAAAAAATTAGGTTATTTTCTTATTATTGAGTTCTGAGAACTCTTTATATATTCTGAATACAAATCCTTTACCATATATATGACTTGCAAATTTTTTTCACAGTCTGGCATAGCTTTTCATTCTCTGAACAATTTCTTTCAAAGAGCAGAAGTTCTTATTTTTTATGTTTGTCAATTTGTTCTTTTACAAATCAAGTTTGCTTTTGTATCTAAGAAATTTTTGTCTAATCCAAAATCACAAAGATGTTTTTCCCTATGTTTCCTTTTAGAAGTTTTATATTTAGGTCTATGATCCATCCTAAGCTAATTTTTGTACACAGTAAAAGGAATGGATCAAAGTTCATATTTCTGCATATGGATACCCAAATGGTCCAGCACCACCGGTTTAAAAGGCTAAACTTTTCAACTAAGTTGCCTTTGCACCTTTGTTGAAAATCAGTTGTCCACGTATGTGCAGGCCTATTTTTTGACCCTATTCTATTGATCTATATTTATGTCTTTACATCAGTACCACATTGTCTTAATTATTGTAGTTTCAAAAATGTCTTGAAGTCAGTTAGTGTAAGTATTTCAATTCTGTTCTTCTTTTTCAAAACTGTTTTGACTTTTTTAGGTTTTTGCATTTTCAAGTAAACATTATTTCTTTTTTTAAAAAGCCTGCTGGAATTTTCATAGGGAGTGTGTTGAACTTACAAATCAATTTGGGAAGAATTGATACCAACACTGAGTTTCCTGATCTACGAACATGGACCATCTCTTCATATATTTGGAGATGTGGTACAACTCTCAGCAAAGTTTTGTAGTGTTTAGCGTGCAGGTCTTGCACATCTTTTGTTAGCTTCATCCTTAAGTACAGTTGATTCTTGTTATTCACCATAGTTATGTTCTATAAAGTTGCTGCAAACAGTGAATTCATGAATACCTCGGAGAAATACAGGGTAAGGTTCCTGTGAGTCGTGGGTCACAACATTTTTATCAGCTGCTCAATACATAACCTTGTTTTATATGTGTTTCTGTTTAAAGACACCTTGTTTAATACACACTTCTTACAAATAATTAATTGTCAAACAGGCAGAGTGTCATTTTGTTCAACCTCAAGTGGCAACTCAAATTTTTCACCATATGCTGCTCATCCCCACAAATGGCTGTGGATGTGCTGTTAAGTATTGGTTTTGGGGACACCAATAAATTTTAGTAAGTAGGTGAATGTGCAAATATGGCATCTGAAAATAATGAAGATCGTATTTCACATTTTTGATGCTACTGTAAGTGGTAGTTGTTTAAAATTAATTTCTGAGCTTCTGTAGTATCCTTTTAAAAAATCTTTCACATTATGGTCTGTGCTTTCTTTGCCTTATGTTCTGTATTTCATATGATTACTTAGAAGGCTTATATTTCTATTTTTGTGGTTACTTTTACATATAAAACTATATAAATCTGGTTACACTCATTAACTCTCTAATAAGGGCAATGATAAATGAGAATATTTTCATTTCCTCTCTACCATCCTCCTACACACACTTTTAATTGATTTTACAATGTTTACTGCTGTTTGCTTTTTAAAAAACCATTAAAGATACTTATATCTTTCTGTTTTAAATGACAGTTATCTCCCAGCTATAAAATCTGAGGACATTAGCATGCATACAGCACTTTTCACCTTTTCTCCTCTTCCTCTCTGACCTTTTATTTCATTATTTGTTATTTCTACCTTGCAAAATTTAAAACATTTATATTCTATTTTGTGACAATCACTCTTACTTTGTTTTCAGTCCTACAGAGAGTGCTTAATTCAACATCTAGATGCCAGTCTCTTTGCAACAATTCTTCATTCACCTCCTATTTGGCTGAAATTTGTCTTCTGGTAATTTCTTCAGTAAAGGATCATAAAAATTCTACATCCTAAGTGCTTGCATGTTTATCAATATTTGTCTGTTAGCTGTATGTGTAAAAGAAATTTGGAGTAAGTAAAGAAATCTCGGGTCACTAGATTATGAAGTCCTTGGGCAAAAAAATCTAAGCATCTAGCATAGTGCAATCATCTTTTGAACAACCACCAGATGAAATGAGTCACTAACAAAGATGGATGAAAGGTCTTGCACACAAAAATATTTTCCTCTGTGCATATTCTATCTTAAGACTTTTACAATCTGGCTATATTTGGTGAGAATATCATCCAAAGAAATCAGGGATATTATATAACAAGAATCAAGTGGGGTCAATGACAGCACTGGGACATAATGTGACAATGGAAAGAATGTCAGGTCAGGAGCAAGACACTTATTAGCTTGAGGCTCAGCCCCAAGACCAACTAACCACGTCCTTCTGTGTGTTACTAAAACCTTACAAACCTGGTGAAAGAGGAAAGCAGTGGCACAGATTTCAAATGCCACTTTTCACTGTAAGAATACATTCTACGTAGGGAGAAGAATTATCATTATCACCCCTTCCCAACCTCAGCTATTATTAAAATTGTTTACATTCCTTGAGAAATTAAGGGCTGAAGGACAAGAAGAGGGGGTAAGGGATATCTCAGAAAAAAGTGTGACATGAAAAATCTGTAGATAATCCATTTACACATAATCAAAAAATCAATGAGAGAGTAAAATGGCTTGATACTGAGGGCACTGGGAATTCAGATCTGACTTGGTTATTAAGTCAATAAGATTATTATTATTGATGAAAAGATCTATCCGTGAAGTAGATAACACAATGTGTATTCCTTAGGTGATGCTGAGGAACAAAACTCTGAGAACTGCAGCTAAAGATGACCAGGGTCAATGCTCTGTTATTATACTTGCGTCTAGCTAAAGGAAGACAAATGAAGGGACAGATCTGCCTTAGGACTCTGCCTGAAGACTGCTGCTTAAAATAAACCAGCCCTGCCTCTAATGGTTTTGGGGAAGAGACAATATAAATATATTCAACAAACAAATGTGTTGCTATCTAGTGGATGAAGCCTATGCTGAATGGGAAACCCTCTGGATGCCACCTATCAAAGCAACTTTTCAGAAATAAACCTGTGTGACCAGAGCAAGTGTGTCTCATTTATGGTACTAGGAAAGTCAGCACCCTTCAGCCATATATTTATATATTAAGTTTAATTAGGTTAGCAATCTAAATGCATAAAATCCTCTGCTTGGATACCACTCTAAAAATAAGAAACTCAAAACAGATTTATAAAATAAGATAAACATCTGCACCTTAATAACCAAATCAGTAATGATTTCTGCATCTATAGTGCTTGCTCAAGGTAGAGCATTCTCATGTATATTATTTTACTTGATCATCTGGCACACGCAACCACTACAATGTGGATATAATTATCCCCGTTTTGTAAAATAAGGAAACTGACTTGGAGAGGGTAAGTCATTTCCTTAGTGAATGGGTAAGTCTACACTGCGCTGAAAACTCTCTTCATTATACTTCATTGCTTTTTTACAAAACAATTTCCAACTCTGGGAGAGGGCATTTATACAAACTTTCATAATCATATATAACTTTTTCTACAAAGAAAAAGCAATCTGGGATTTTGATTGAAACTGCTGAATCTATAGACCAATTTTTGGGAAAACTGGCATCTCAATAATATCACACCTTCCAATCCATGGATATGGCAGGAGACATGGAGAAATATATCGACCAATTTTTGAATAATGAACCAACCCTAAATTCCTGGGATAAACAATGCAAAAATCTTACAATTCCCCCCTCCTGCCCTTGATGTTACTGTCATATCTTTGACTTCTGTATATATTATAAACCCTGTAATTATTATTAATTTTGCTTTAACCAGTTAATTATCTTTTAAAGAGATTTTTAAAATGTCTTTTATATTTACCCTTATTCTTACCATGTCCAGAGTACTCTGTGTAAATCCAAATTTCCCTCTGGTATCTTTTTTCTTCTGCCAAAAAAACTAACATTTCTTGTTGTGCCATTTGCCATTGATAACTATTTTCAGTTTTGTTTGTTTGAAATAGGTCTTTCCTTTCATTTCTGAAAGATATTTTTGCTAAATATAGAATTCTAGATTGAGAGTCTCCCTCTTTTTCTTTCTCCTTCTTCCTCCCTTCCAGTACTTTAAAGATGTCAATCCATTGTCTTTCGGTTTTGCAACATTTCTGGTAAGTTGTTTTTGGTTTGTTTTTTCATTCTTATTTTTGTTCAGGGGAACTGCCTCTTCTTTCTCTGGGTGCCTTCAAGATTTTATTAACAGTTTTCAGCAATTTGATTGTGATAGGTCTTACCTGTAGTATTCCTTATGTTTCTTCTTTTTGGGGTTCATTGAGCATTTTAGATCTTGGATTTATCATTTTCATCGAATTTGGAAAAACTCTGGCTTTTAAAAAATTTTTTTTATTGGAGTATAGTTGATTTACAATGTTGTGTTAGTTTCAGGTGTACAGCAAAGTGAATCAGTTATACATATACATATATCCACTCTATTTTAGATTCTTTTCCCATATAGGCCATTACAGAGTATTGAGTAGAGTTCCCTCTGCTATACACTAGGTCCTTAGTAGTTATCTTTTATATAGAGTAGTGTGTATGGCCATTCTTTTCTTTCTTTTCCTACTCCAATTTTTCTAAAACACCAATTATACATGTTTGAGTCCACTTGATATTTTTCTACATTTTACTGTGGCTCTCTTCACTTTTTTTTTTTTTTTTTTTGGCTGTACGTGGGCCTCTCACTGTTGTGGCTTCTCCTGTTGCGGAGCACAGGCTCCGGACGCGCAGGCTCAGTGGCCATGGCTCACGGGCCCAGCCGCTCTGCGGCATGATGGGATCTTCCCGGACCGGGGCACGAACCCGTGTCCCCTGCATCGGCAGGCGGACTCTCAACCACTGCGCCACCAGGGAAGTCCTAGCTCATTTGTTTTTTTTTGCGGTACGCGGGCCTCTCACTGTTGTGGCCTCTCCCGTTGCGGAGCACAGGCTCCGGATGCGCAGGCTCAGCGGCCATGGCTCACGGGCCCAGCCGCTCCGCGGCATGTGGGATCTTCCCGGACCGGGGCACGAACCCGTGTCCCCTGCATCGGCAGGCGGACTCTCAACCACTGCGCCACCAGGGGAGCCCTCTCTTCACTTTTCTTCAGCCATTTTCCTCTCTCTGCCTTATACTGAATACTTTATATTGCTATGTTTTCCAGTTCACTGATCTTTTCTTCTTCAGTTTCTAAACTGCTGTTACCTCAACCAGGGTGTTTTTCACTTTAGACACTTCATTTTTCACTTTGGAAGTTTCAGTTGGGTCCTTCTTTGACTTCCATTCCTCTCCTCAACATGTTCATGTTTTCCTCTACACTCTTGATCACAGGAAATATAACTACTGCAGTTGTTTTACCCTTTTTGTCTATTAATTCCATCTGTAATTTCTGGGTTTGTTTCTACTGGTTGATTCTCACCACCCTTGCCTCAGTATAGGTCGTAATTTTACTGCTTTTCTGCCTTTCTGGTAATTTTGGATTGGATGCTGGACACTGTGAGTTTTATATTTTGGGGTGCTGGATTTTGTTAAAGGTGTTGAACTTGTTCTGGCAGGCAGTTATGCTACTTTGGATCAGTTTTCTCTCTCAAGCCTTGCTTATAAGCTTTGCTAGGGCGAGTCCAGGGCAGACTTTGACCTAGGGATAATTTAGCCTCGTTATCTATTTCTCTTCTATAGACTCTATCCTATTTCCCTTGTATCAGGAAGTCTTTCTACTCTGCAAGTGGGAACATGGACTAAGCCCCAGCCCTTTGTGAGCTGCGGAAATGGTTCAACTCACTGCTTTCCAGTGGTTCTTTGCCCACAATGTGGAGTTTTACCCCACACATGAGCAAAGCAGTGCTTACCCAAGGGCTCAGGGGCATCGTCCTCTGCAGCTATCAGGAGCTCTTCCTCCCTATGAAGCTCCCATCTCTGCTACTGTCCTTCACAAATTCTAGCTGCCTTAACTGTAATCTCTGGCCCTTCAACACAGGGCTGTGTTGTTCCCCATCTGCTTGGGCCTGGAAACTGCCTTCAGGCCATTTAGAATAGGGGTGGGGGTTGCCTCATTCATTTCCCTTCTCTTAGGGAATCACAGCCCTGAGCTGCCTGTGGTCCAATGCCTGCAAACAGTTATTTAATATATTTTGTCCAGTGTTTCGTTGTGTACAGCAAGGGGAGAGAGAAAGTTTCTGTAGGAGATAATTCTTGATGGGTAGGCAGAGAACTCTGTTTTGCATACATTCAGAAAATCTAGGGGGTGGGGGTAGAGTCTAGTACACTTGAAGTGATGACAATTTTAAACTTAATTCAACTTCTTGAATTATAGCACTCCTAGTAACATTAACTATTAGTAGTATTCCAATCCACTTCTTGCTAATCTTATTTTTTTTTCCTGAACACTTAACAGCTGATATTTGTTTATTTTATTTGTATACCGTCTTCCTCCTAGCTCACATTACAAAGTAATTTCTAAAAGGGTAAGAACTTTTTCTATGCTGTTCATTGATTTATCTCTAGTACCTAGAGTACACAAATACTTTATAAGTACACATTGTCTTATAAAGTAGTTGTGTATTGTGTGTATTCCTGGCACGCACAGTACACAACTACTTTACAGGACAATGTGTGCATCTATTCTTTAACTTGGTAGGTATCTCTGTTATAGAAGAAAACATATTTGTTATAAAGCTAATTTTGGTTAAATCACATCCTATTTGCCCTTGATGTTCACCATATATTATTAAAATAGGGCTCTATGTATATCCAGGCAAATATTTAAAAAGAAATACTCAAATTCATATTTTGAAAGGAAAAGCAACACTATATACCTTAATGTTTGTCAAAGTAAACAATACGTAAGAATGCAGAGCACCCTATGGAAATATTCAAGCATCTGGCACCTTCTAGCAGCATACACTAGTATGAATCTGAAGATGAAGGTTACATATACTCAAAACGTGCACTTTAAAAGGTATGGCCTAGATTAATCGGAGCATATGAGATGAAGGAGGGGAGACCTATCTGAAATCTGCCTGAGATAAAATCTTTTGTTATTTAAGAGCTTATAGGCTAGGTTAACTAGTGATTTCATTTATTCCATCTATTACTTACTTCACAAGAAGTTCTGAAGTGTTGTGCTTTCTAATTACAATTTGTGTTAAACAAAAAAAGGAGTCAGCCTCAACATAAAATCTTTGCTTAAGATACAGGGACAAATTGAAGTTTATATAGTTTTTCAATCAGATCTCAGTCAATGTTTTCTGGATACCCCCTTTCTCCAGAACCACACCTGGCTTCTGACATTTCTGATTAATTTTCATTCTGTAGTGAATGATGTTTTTTGTCTTGCCTAACCCAAACTGACTCTGCCGTGACAACCCATACACATAACATGTGACATGTTAGATGTGTTTTCACAGGAATAATGTTACCATCATATTTTCTAAGACTTCTTTCAAAAAGCTTGTTGACTTGGCAAGTGATGGGACTGGGTTACAGTACTTTAGGTCCCATAGATGTTCCAATAAAGATTTGGCCGTGTTAATGAACACAGTGTAGGAACATCTTCCCTTTGGGAAATCTTACTTTAAGACAGGGCTATGTGACTATTAACTATGAAACTAATTCTAAAGGCCTAAACATCGTTTTTTTCAAGTCTGGCTACTTGACCTCGCCTGTGCCGTGGTGACGAGTTACTTGTCTATACACTGTCAGCTCCTTACTGTCTAGCTGCATGATGTCTGGCACAGAGAGTACTCAGTGTTTGCCAAACGAGTAAATTCTTGAGCCAGAGTACCCTATCCTCTCAAGCATTCCAGATGCTTGAGACATTATCACCCTGTGTTAGTCTCAAATTAAGTTAATGAAAAATTCTGAAAGTTCTACCTCATCATCCATTTATGTCTCACTACGAACAAAACCAAGAGAATTACAGTATACGACGCGTGGAGCCTCAGGCCATCGTGTCAGTCTAGACGGGAACACAAGATGAATATAAATCGAACAGCTGAAGTACCGACGTACGTGGCTACTCTCGATGTGGCAACCCCAGAGCTCTGACAGCTCGTCCTGCTACTCTACGCTAGCTTTAAACAATGAACATTTAAAATGTCACATCTAATAGTCCCCATCATTTACACTTAGAGGCCTCTTTCCAAGAACTGTATGTGTCAAAAACTTGAGTCTTGGCCTTGGTTTTGCCTAAATTGCAGAGGCTGCGAGGTATGGTGGGACTGAAGTGGGGTGTGAAGTCCAACAGGTGGTTTAAATACGAGAGTCCACTGCACACCAGCTCTGAGAACACAGGCATGTCACACAACCTCCCTGCCTGGAAACTGGGGGGTGGCAACAATAGTCACCTCAGAGAACTGTTGCAAGGGTGAAACAGAGTGCCCCGAGGAAACACTGCTACTTGCCCTTAAGTTACTAACAGATTACAATACTCTCAACTGTAAAGCATCAATAACTACCCTACTTACCTTACAGGGATACAGCGAAGCAAGAAAATAAACTTGATTTTTTAAGTTTAAAGCTCTACACAAACGTTATGCCACTACCTTCCTGGGGGGGGCGTAATTCCATGTGTGACGGAAAGAGGTACACTAAGGTTAAGAAGTACAAATGTTAACCTCTGTTTATGAAGAGGGCTTGTTGGTGACTTCACAGGGCCAGTGTGCCTACCTCCCCCTCCCCCCACCGTGGGAACTGAGGGCAGCTGAGCGTGGGGCACTAATGGTTCACGACTGAACCCTTTTCTGGGGAAGGTCCCTTTGACTACTCAGTTCAGAAATGCCTGGGAGAGGATGCTCTTCCCCCAGGAGCAGCCTGTGGCCCGTAACTATCAAAAAAAGTGGGATCTAGAGATTGTCATACTGAGTAAGTCAGACAGAGAAAGACAAATATCATATGATATTGCTTATATGTGGAATCTAAAAAAAAAGTACAAGTGAACTTATCTACAAAACAGAAATAGAGTTACAGATGTAGAAAATAAATTTATCGTTACCGGGGGTAAGCGGGTAGGGGAGGGATAAACTGGGAGATATTGGGACTGACATAGACACACTGCTCTATATATAAATAGATAACTAATAAGGACCTACTGTATAGCACAGGGAACTCTACTCAATACTCTGTAATGACCTATATGGGAAAAGAATCTAAAATAGAGTGGGTATATGTATATGCATAACTGATTCACTTTGCTGTACACCTGAAACTAACACAACATTGTAAATCAACTATACCCTGATAAATATTAAAAAATAAAATAAAATAAAATACATAAAAAGAAAAAAAAGTGAGGCAACTACGTGGTCCCACGCTTCAGTGCTCCCTGCAGGACGAACCTGAGGCTAGACTTCGGCTAACATTTTCTCAGCTGCTTCTCTGGCTCTCTCCTGCTCCCCTCAATTCCTTACTGTTTTCTTCTGACAGCAGTTCCTCAATAAACCACTTACCCAGGCTTTGCGTTTAAAGAACCAAATCTAAGAAACCACTAATATCTTCCAGTATCGAGTTGCCTGGCAGTGTTTCAGCAGAGTTTCCAGGAAGGCCCAGGCTTTCCTTAGGGCCTACAGCACATCAGGACAGCACTCCCCAAGTCCAGCCAAGGTTGGTGGCTACTGGAAACAAGCCAGAAGCCAAAGTCTGGGCAGAGCACGTGGTGTTACAGCTGGGATGGGATACACCCCTGCTTAGAGCATCCTCAGAAAGGAAGACAGGATGTTCCAAAACCTACAGGTGAAGGGGACTTCTGTCTCTCGGAGAATATGAGAGAGACCTACCCCAGCCCGTGTGAGACACCCCTCTAATCCAGGCTGTTCACAGAAGTCAAATAAATCTCCCAGAAATGCTTTCCCCACCTCAGAAGCATCTGAGTGACATCAAGGTTCGCATAAGCACAGGGCCCAGAACAGCTGTTGACCACAGCAGGCAGCAGTGCCTGAACGAGTCATTGCACACACTCTAATGGGTAGAGCAGTGGAGACACGCTCTCTGCCGCTGTTTCCAGTCTCCACCCTCTGCATGCGCACAGAACTGAGGCCGCAGGCCACGTGTGCTGCCCCAAGTGCTGCTGTGTGTTTTTGGTGTGTGTCTACGTATTGCCTCCTCAAGGGAACATGAGTCCCTTACTTCCTTGTGAGACATCCTTGGAGCCCCGGCTATGTGTCTAGCACCACGCTCAGTACTGAGGTTATAAAGACTGAGTTAGGCACAGTTCTCGTCCCCAAGTTAAGCGCACCAGACCTTGCGCATGATAGATTGCTCCAGAAGGACTTGTTGAATTAAACTGACTGTGGCTGGGCAGAGTTGGATAAGGATTCTAGGAGGAGGTGGTCCCTGACTGGGATGCTGAGGTAGCAGGATTTAGGCAGAACGAGGGAAAAGGTATGTTGGAGAGGGGATGGCACGCACAGTGATTGAGACAAGACTTGAAAATGAGAAAGACCAACCACTGCGATAGACCAATGTATAATAACCCAAGTAAATGACACCAAACAGATGGGAACAATTAACTGCCCAGGGGTCTTGGCCTTACTTCTCTTTCTTCCCACACCCCTTGGGTGCCTGGAACAGAGTAAAGCTCAATATTGCTTGAATTTTACTAGATGTTAATGCCTTAAGCTTAGAACTCTCTATGTGAATTTCTGGGAAGTAAGATACCCATATCAATCTTCTGAAACTCATAAACACTTTTGAGCGCCAAATAATCCATCTCCCACGGCCAAGTCACAGAACTACCACAGGGATGAACGGATGAAAAAGTACTCAAACCTTCCTGTGAACGGTCCAATAAAGCATAACACCGATGTCAGGGCAACAACTGGGAGAGAAAACTGAGCATTTCATTTTTGAATAGCAATTAGCCACGCTTAGGAGGTATTCCCTCAGAGGAAAACCCTCTCACAAAGGTATTCCCTCAGAGGAAAACCCTCTCACCAAACCCTCCTCTGTTTGGTGAACACAGACAACCAGCGGTGACTGGCCCTCCTGTGGCCACCTAACGAACAGTAGTGAGTTTCAAACAATTAAGCCTCGGAACAGTAAGTAGCAGCAACAGCCTCTCAGGCCTCCACTCTGTTTCCGGCCTCTCTTCCTTTCAGTCAGCTTCCCACTGTGAGGGACGCACTTCTAAATGCCTGAGCCTGGCATTCAGGACTGTCTAGGATTTGGCCTCACGTCACCCTTTTGGGCCAACCTCCCGGTAGGTGCCAGCCACCTGCCTTCCCTCTACCTTCCAGACCCTCCTGCCTCTTCCACGCCTCCCTGCCTTGGCCCGCGGCTCAGCCTGGACGCCCCTTTTCACAATCACTCCTGAATAAAGTGGTAAGCCCTGGTTAAAGGCCATCTCTTGTGGGAAGGTTTCCATGTCTCTCCTGATGATCAGAATGAACGGCTCCTTCTCCAAGGCAGTGATTTTATTTCTTTGTGCTTCAATTCCTTCCACTAAAAAATAGGAACAATGATCTGTATTCTGTCACTTCAGAGTCTTTGCAAGATTCAAATGAGGTGCTGTATGCGGTTCTAATCTCTAACATCTTAAAAGAGCTGAAGAATGAATAAAAAATGTGCACAGACCTTCATGTTTTCATTGTTTACTACGTTCAACGCAGCTTCATTTTTAGTTGGCTTGTATGACGTTTGCTGCATACTAATAGTTAGCATAGAAGAGACTGAAAGTTATTTTTGTGCTCTATTTCACATTCATGCAACCAATTTTAATGGTCTAAATCAACCCAATATTCTGAAAATACATCTTAACTGATTATATTAAATTTGATCTTGCTAAAAAATTTCCAAATGGAGCATCAACACTGATGTCAGTTACGTGGCAGCTAGCCTAACGGAATCAAAACAGCATTCATACTTTCTGTGTGTGTGCAATAAAACTGTGGGCATTTTTAGACATTTTTCAGACATTTCCCAAACTACAGACATCTGTTGTTTATATTTCAAGTTTCCCCAAATAGACAGTAAAGTATCATCCTTCCAGACTGGGTAGCAAAGACTACTCCATAATTGACTACTTTCTTAACAAGATTCCATAACGGCATCTGACAAGGTCTGTAATGACATTTTTGTACATACAATGAAGAAATAAGTTAGAAAATATACCTGGGTGAATGATTATACCTAAAAGATCAGTTTCAACCTAACAGGAGACCTCTGGTGGCAACTCTAGAATGCTGCCCTAAACTCTGCTGAATTCAATCTTTTTTAATCCAAGATTTTCAAGATGTCAAGGAGAGGCACTTGATCACAATGAACAGAAATGAAATAAAACCAGTCAGTGAATCCACTGGAAGACAGGATCAAAATCTATCCAATGACAAGACATTATAAAAACAGGCCAAATCTAACAATATAAAATATTATGAAAGAGACAAATGTAAATTTCTTATGTGTAGGTTAAGACAATCAAGCCTCATGAATAAGGATATGTGTACCAACTGCTCCAGACACCATTATTTGTAATAACAAGAAGACAACATAAATATCCATCAACGAGGGAACAGCTAAATATATTAACTGAATGTAGTATACTTTGCAGCTATAAAAAGAAAAAAAAAACTACAGGAGGCTGAAATATAATGATATGGAAGAATGTCTGATAAATTTGGGGTGATAAAAGCAGGTTGAGGGTATTATACACAGACTCTCCCCATTCTTGTTTGTTTTGTTTTTAAGGAATTCCACATGTTTTTTCTTTTGTTTTCTTTTTTTTATTTGGAACATCTAGACCATAGCATTTAATTCATTATAGTTACTTATATATAGCTGTGTTTTATTTATCTTCTTACTCCTTGCTTTCCATTTGTCCTAACCTGTGGTATATTCCTGTTTTAAGTAGCTTTTGAAGCTTTATTTTGGATTAAGCAGTTTTTAAAATTATCCTACGATTTCCTTTTATTCTAGATATTTTGTCTATTTTTCATCATACTGATTCTCTCTCACCTGTCTCTAAACTATTGTTAAGCTCATCCATTGAGTTTTGTGGGCTTTAAAAAAAAAAAAAGGAAAATTTTTATTAGTCTAATGTGGGGAAGACCTTTCTCTTTCCCCTCAGTTTAACTGAGATATAATTGACATATAACATTGTGTGAGTTTACGCTATACAATGTGTTGATCTGATACATGTATACAATATATTGTGAAATGCTTACCACAATAATGTTAGTTAACATATCCATCACCTAACTACTATTTTTGTTTTAGCGAGATCTACTCTCTTAAGCAACTTTCAAGTATAATACAGTATTTTCAACTACAGTCACATGCTCTATATTAGATCCTCGGAACTGATTCATCTTATAACTGGAAATCTGTACCCTTTGACCAACAACTTCTGATTTCCCCCACCTCCAAGAAACCACCATTGTACTGCTTCTATGAGTTTGGCTTTTTGTTTTTTGGCTGCACCACTCGGCTTATGGGATCTTAGTTCCCCGACCACCTGACTAGGGACTGAATCTGGCCCCAGCAGTGAAAGCACTGAGTCCTAACCTCTGGACCACCAGGGAATTCCCAGCTTTTTTTTTTTTTTTTTTTAAGATTGCATACGTAAGTGGTATCATGTAGCATTTGTCTTTCTCTGATTTATTTCACTGCTTAACACCCTCAAGATCCATCCAGGTTGTTTCATACTTCCTTTTTATGGCTGAATAAATATTCCCTTGCATATATATACCATATTTTCTTTACCCATTCTTCCATCGATGGGACACCTAGGCTGTTTCCATGTCTTAGTTATTGTAAACTATGCTGCAGGGAACATGGGGGTGCAGATTTCTCTTCCGGAAAGTGATTTCATTACCTTTGGATAAATACCCAGCTTTGGGATTGCTAAGTCATATGGTAGTTCTATTTTTAATTTTTTGAGGATCTTCCATACTGTTCTCCACAGCAGCTGCACCAATTTACATTCCCACCAACAGTGCACAAGGGTTCTTTTTTCCACATCCTCACCCACACTTGTTATCTCTTGTCTTCTTTTTTTTTTTGCAGTACGCGGGCCTCTCACTGATGTGACCTCTCCCGTTGCGGAGCACAGGCTCCGGACACGCGCAGGCCTAGCGGCCATGGCTCACGGGCCCAGCCGCTCCGCGGCATGTGGGATCTTCCCGGACCGGGGCACGAACCAGCGTCCCCTGCATCGGCAGGCGGACTCTCAACCACTGCGCCACCAGGGAAGCCCATCTCTTGTCTTCTTGATGACAGCCATTTAAACAGGTCTGAGGTGATATCTCTTTGTGGTTTTGACCTGCTGATGATTAGTGATGTTGAGCATCTGTTCATGTACTTGTTAGCCATTTGTATGTCTTCTTTGGAAAAATGTCTATTCAGATTGTCTGCCTATTTTTTAATTGGATTATTAGTCTTTTTGCTTTTGAGTTGTATGAATTCCTTATATATTTTTGAGATTAACCCCTTCTCTGATGTATGGTTGGCAAATATTCCCCTCCCCCCATTCTGTAGGTTGCCTCTTCGTTCTGCTGACTGTTTCTCTTGCTGTGCACAAGCTTTTTAGTTTGATGCAGTCCCACCTGTTTGCTCTTGTTGCTTGTGCTTTTGGTGTCATATTAAAAAAATTGTTGCCATGACAATGTTAATGAGCTTTTCTCTTATGTTTTCTCCTAGGAGTTTAACGGTTTCAGGTCTTATATTTAAGTCTTTAATCCATTTTGAGTTAATTTTTGTGAGTGGTTATGATTGAGTCCAGTTTCTTTTCTTTCTTTTTGGCATGTGGCTATCCAGTTTTCCCAACACCTTTTATTTCAAAGACTATCTTTTTCCCATTAAGTATTCTTGGCTCCCCTGTCAAACATTAGTTGACACGTATATATGTTTATTTTCATATACAAGAGTTTGCATGAGTTTGTGTCTTTGTATATTTAAGATCAACTAATACTTGAGCTCTAACTATGCTCCAGACACTATTCTATATGTCCTTTACATATATAGTCTGTTGTTCAATCCTTATAACGAAACATGTACATAGTCATATCTCTATTTTATTTAGGTACAGAAGTTAAGTGGTGGAGGAAGAATGTAAAAAGGGAATCACATTTCACACTACCAGCAGAATTCCTGGGGTGGGAAAAGATTTCCTTCATACATTTGTGTATAGTTTAAAGGTTTTCAGAAAGCATGTAATACCTCTTTAATGAAAAAAAAAGGCATGTGGCTGAGGCACCAAGTATGAGAAAGGTTGTGTAATATGAGTCAATGGTGCAATGAAATAATAAAAGGGAATAGGAGACACAGCTCTGCTACTTCCTGGGTAAGTTACCTTGAGCAATTTACTTAACATCTGAGTCTTAAGTTTCTTATCAGTGTACTGTTGATAACCAAGCCTACTTGCAAAGTTATATGGGTTAAGTAACACAGGACCATGCCAAGCCCACACTTCCGGCACACAGTTGGCCTGCCTCAGTAAACACTGCATAACACAGAAACCATTCTAACCAATGCAGGTAGACCACGATTGTCCTAAAGAGCACTCAAATGCAAAGACACAGAAGGGCCAAAGCAGAGAACGAAATGGGAAATGGACAGCAAGAAGGGTTCAAAGAACTGGAGCAACTTGCCCTAGAAGTGATGTCTTAGTGGAGGAGTAATAGCTGACTTTAAATAATTAATGGGCTATACAATTAAAAGAAAAATTTGACTTTTTCTGTTTGGCTCTGATGGACAGAACCAAAACCAATATATAAAGTTATAGGAGAGAGGAATCAGATTCAGGTACAGAAAGATAAACCTTGCAAGAGTTACAGCTATTGAAAATGGAACCCAGTTGTATAGCACTGGGCCTGCCACCCTTCCCCAGGTCATAACAAGCTTCACGTCCTCTGCTCGTCCCACAGGGGAAAGTTCACAGAATGTGTCAGGTGTGCCGCAAAGGAGATTTGTGCCTATTGAGGAAGGATGGACTAGATATAGTCTTAAAATCTCCTGATTCACTTTGTTATACAGCAGAAACTAACACACCATTGTAAAGCAATTATACTCCAATAGACATGTTAAAAATAAATAAATAAATAAGTAAAATGCAAAAAAAAAAAAAATCTCTCCGTCTGAAGCAAAGGTTTTCAGTGAAAAGTCATTGGACCCTTCTCCCTGGTATGTGTTATCAGACGTGTTATTATGACTCATACCCTGCACATTAGTGATTTCGACAAACTATGAAGTAAAATATTCATTCCCAAACACGTGACTGCTCTCCCACACTGCATACCACTGATATTATGTGACAGGCAACAGCAGCATTTGATAAAGATATTTCGCCAAAAGCTTGTTCCTCTTTCCATTTGAGTATGTTTGCCATCAGCTTTGAGGCTGATTTTACGAACTTCTTAGCAAATCTGCCTTTGCTGTGACGGATGGAATTCTGAACCATGCCTCTGAGGTTCTGTTCTATTCTGGGCCCTCAGCAACAACATTCATCAATTTCACCCTGGAAAACATTATTTTGTACTTGATCTGGGAAGACACAACTGGTTCACTAGAAAGGCCACTTGTACTTTGCCTGAAAGTGACTCTGAAGTGTTGAAGGTTTCATGCCACTCATGACAAAGTTTCATAACAGAGGAAGCACGGGAGACTCGGGACAAATCAATCACCTGCCAAGGAAAATCCAATTCACAGACAGTCATGATGGTACTTTCTGTTTACAATTTTTCTTTTTCTGTCACTTGAGTGAAACTATCAACCTGGCAGGTTCTCTGGTTTCTGGACATCAAGATTCACATTCTAGAGGCGGAGTCAAGATGGCTGACTAGGAGGACGCAGAATTCGCATCTCCTCACAACTAGGGCACCTACCAGGCACTGCTGGGGGACCACAGACACCGAAGGGGACGGGAAGAACCCCCAGCAACTGGGTACGACATGAGGGGGAATGAGGGGGGAGGAGAAGTGGAGGGGGGGGGGGGGGGGACTGGAGCCCCTGAGGGGCGGCTGGGGGAAGGGAAGGGATCCCATACCAGAAGGGGGAAACTGTGGGACCATCGGGAGGGCAGAGGATCAAAAGGGAGTGTGGCCAGGTTTCCCCTGCCCACTTGGGCCCCTGGGAACCTGCTGAGATCCTGGGCCTGATCCTCTGCCCACCAAGGACCCTTCCAGCCACCTGGGTGCTGAGTGGGAGGGAGGGAAGGGGAGCAAAAGTAAAGGCCAGACCAACAGGACCAGCACCCCTGAGGGGCCGCTGGGGGAGGGGAGGAGTTCCTACACCCAGCGGGACCCACCCACGGTTAGGGGTCCAGCAGGATGGGGGAGGCTCTGGGGGAGATGGCGGGGGAGGGGCACGGAGGAACGGAAGGGAACGGGGCCAGAGCTTTCCCTGTCCACTTAGGCACCAGGGAGGCTGTTGGGCTCCCAGGCCTAATCCTCTACCCTCGGAGCCTCCCTCCTGCTGCGCAGAGCCCAAGCCCCGCCCCTCCTCCCCCACTCAGGGCCCCACCTCTACACTCGGAGACCCCCTCCAATGAGCGGGGCCTAAACCCCACCCACACGCCCTCACTCAGGGCCCTACCTCCAAACTCCAGAACTCCACGCACCAGAGGCCCTCCTTTCCACATGCTGCCTCTCCCCTTCCCTGCAGGTCCCAAGCAGAGGCCACAGCCCCATGCCTGAACGTTGCCCCCCACCCCGCTAGGTCCTGCCCCACCCTAAACCCAGCCCCTGCCGAAGTTCCACCTCTGCCTACACTCTGCCCCCATAGCCAAGGCTTTTTTTTTCCCCCTTTTAGATTGGGGTTCTGTTTTACCTTGTTGATTCACTGTTGTTGATTCTTTTATATTTTTATTTTTCCTAATAAATCTTTTATTTTTCTAATTTTATTTTATTCTTTATACTTTGTTATTGTTCTCTCCTTTTGGCTTGTTCCCTACTGCTTTTTTTTTTCTTTCTTTTTTCTGTTGTGGTTTTATTTTACCTTGTTGCAGTTGTTTCAATTATAGTTTTATGTTTCCTAATATATTTTTTATCTTTCTAATTTTATTTTGTTTTGTATTCTTTGATATTGTACTGCTTTTTTCTTCTTTTTTTTTTTTTTAACCACATCACCAAGCTTGTGGGATTGTGGTTCCCAGGCCAGAGGTCGGGCCCAAGTTCCTGTGGTGTAAGCTCCGAGGCCAAACTGCTGGACTAACAGAGAACCTCAGACCCCAGGGAGTATTAATTGGAGTGAGGCCTCCCAGAGGTCCTCATCTCAGCACAAAGACCCGTCTCTATCCAACTGCCTGCAAACTCCAGTGATGGACGTCTGAGGTCAAAGAAACAGTAAGACAGGAATACAGCACCACCCCTCAAAAAAAAAAAAAAAAGATGAAACGACAAAAAAATATGTTACAGACAAAGGAGCAAGGTAAAAAACCTACAAGACCAAATGAATGAAGAAGAAATAGGCAACCTACCTGAAAAGAATTCAGAGTAATGATAGTAAAGATGATCCAAAATCTCGGGAAACGGAATGGAGAAAATACAAGAAACACTTAACAAGGGTCTAGAAGAACTAAAGAGCAAATAGTGATGAACAACAAAATTACTGAAATTAAAAATACTCCAGAAGGAATCAATAGCAGAATAACTGAGGCAGAAGAACAGATAAGTGAGCTGGAAGATTAAATGGTAGAAGTAACTACTGCAGAGCAGAATAAACAAAAACGAATGAAAAGAATTGAGGACAGTCTCAGAGACCTCTGGGACAACATTAAATGCACCAACGTTCGAATTATAGGGGTCCCAGAAGAAGAAGAGAAAAAGAAAGGGTCTGAGAAAATATTTGAAGAGATTATAGTTGAAAACTTCCCTAACATGGGAAAGGAAATAGTCAATCAAGTCCAGGAAGCACAGAGAGTCCCACACAGGATAAACCCAAAGAGAAACACGCCGAGACAGATAGTAATCAAACTGACAAAAATTAAATACAAAGAAAAAAATATTAAAAGCAGCAAGGGAAAAACAACAAATAACATACAAGGGAATCCCCATAAGGTTAAGAGCTGATCTTTTAGCAGAAACTCTGCAAGCCAGAAGGGAGTGGCAGGACATATTTAAAGTGATAAAAGGGAAAAACCTACAACCAAGATTACTCTAATCAGCAAGGATCTCACTCAGACTCAATGGAGAAATTAAAACCTTTACAGACAAGCAAAAGTTAAGAGAATTATTCTCAGCACCACCAAACCAGCTTTACAACAAATGCTAAAGGAACTTCTCTAGGCAGGAAACACAAGAGAAGGAAAAGACCTACAATAACAAACCCGAAACAATTAAGAAAATGATAATAAGAACATACATATTGATAATTACCTTAAATGTAAATGGAGTAAATGCTCCAACCAAAAGACAGAGACTGGCTGAAGGGATACAAAAACAGTATGCATACTGTAGACAGTATATATGCTGTCTACAAGAGACCCACTTCAGACCTAAGGACACATACAGACTGAAAGTGAGGGGATGGAAAAAGGTATTCCATGAAAATGGAAATGAAAAGAAAGCCAGAGTAGCAATACTCATATCGCATAAAATAGACTTTAAAATAAAGACTATTACAAGAGACAAAGAAGGACACTACATAATGATCAAGGGAACAATCCAAGAAGAAGATATAACAATTGTAAATATGTATGCACCCAACGTAGAAGTACCTCAATACATAAAGCAAATGCTAACAGCCATAAAAACGGAAATCGACAGTAACACAATCATAGTAGGGGACTTTAACACCGCACTTTCACCAATGGACAAATCATCCAAAATGAAAATAAATAAGGAAACACAAGCTTTAAATGACACATTAAACAAGATAGACTTAATTGATATTTATAGGACATTCCATCCAAAAACAACAGAATACACTTTCTTCTCAAGTGCTCATGGAACATTCTCCAGGATAGACCATAACTTGGGCCACAAATCAAGCCTTGGTAAATTTAAGAAAACTGAAACCGTATCAAGTATCTTTTCCAACCACAATGCTATGAGTGAAGATACCAATTACAGGAGAAAAAACTGTAAAAATTACAAACACATGGAGTCTAAACAATACACTACTAAATAACCAAGAGATCACTGAAGAAATCAAAGAGGAAATCAAAAAATACCTAGAAACAAATGACAATGAAAACATGATGACCGCAAACCTATGGGATACAGCAAAAGCAGTTCTAAGAGGGAAGTTTATAGTAATACAATCCTACCTCAAGAAACAAGAAAAATCACAAATAAACAACCTAACCTTACACCTAAAGCAATTAGAGAAAGAAGAACCAAAAAAAACCCAAAGCTAGCAGACGGAAAGAAATTATAAAGATCAGGTCAGAAATAAATGAAAAAGAAATGAAGAAAACAATAGCAAAGATCAATAAAACTAAAAGCTGCTTCTTTGAGAAGATAAACAAAATTGATAAACCATTAGCCAGACTCATCAAGAAAAAAAGGGAGAAGACTCAAATCAATAGAATTAGAAATGAAATAGGAGAAGTAACAAGTGACACTGTAGAAATACAAAAGATCATGAGAGATTACTACAAGCAACTCTATGCCAATAAAAAGGACAACCTGGAAGAAATGGACAAATTCTTAGAAAAGCACAACCTTCTGAAACTGAACCAGGAAGAAATAGGAAATATAAACCGAGCAACCACAAGCACTGAAATTGAAACTGTGATTAAAAATCTTCCAACAGGGTTTCCCTGGTAGCGCAGTGGTTGAGAGTCCGCCTGCCGATGCAGGGGACGCGGGTTTGTGCCCCAGTCCGGGAAGATCCCACATGCTGCGGAGCGGCTGGGCCCGTGAGCCATGGCCGCTGAGCCTGCGCATCCGGAGCCTGTGCTCCGCAACAGGAGAGGCCACAACAGTGAGAGGCCCGCATACCGCAAAAAAAAAAAAAAAAAAAAATCTTCAAACAAACAAAAGCCCAGGACCAGATGGCTTCACAGGCGAATTCTATCAAACATTTAGAGAAGAGCTAACACCTATCCTTCTCAAAGTCTTCCAAAATATAGCAGAGGAAGGAACACTCCCAAACTCATTCTACGAGGCCACTGTCACCCTGATACCAAAACCAGACAAAGATGTCACAAAAAAAGAAAACTACAGGCCAATATCTCTGATGAACATAGATGCAAAAATCCTCAACAAAATACTAGCAAACAGAATCCAACAGCACATTAAAAGGATCATACACCATGATCAAGTGGGGTTTATCCCAGGAATGCAAGGATTCTTCAATATACGTAAATCAATCAATATGATACACCATATTAACAAACTGAAAGATAAAAACCATATGATCATCTCAATAAATGCAGAAAAAGCTTTCAACAAAATTCAACACACATTTATGATCAAAACTCTTCAGAAAGTAGGCGTAGAGGGAACCTACCTCAACATAATAAAGGCCATATATGGCAAACACACAGCCAACCTCGTTCTCAATGGTGAAAAACTGAAAGCATTTCCTCTAAGATCAGGAACAAGACAAGGTTGTCCACTCTCACCACTATTATTCAACATAGTTTTGGAATTTTTAGCCACAGCAATCAGAGAAGAAAAAGAAATAAAAAGAATCCAAATTGGAAAAGAAAAAGTAAAGTTGTTACTGTTTGCAGATGACATGATACTATACACAGAGAATCCTAAAGATACTACCAGAAAACTACTTGAGCTAATCAATGAATTTGGTAGAGTAGCAGGATACAAAATTAATGCACAGAAATCTCTTGCATTCCTATACATTAATGATGAAAAACCTGCAAGAGAAATTAAGGAAACACTCCCATTTACTACTGCAACAAAAAGCATAAAATACCTAGGAATAAACCTACCTAAGGAGACAAAGGACCTGTATGCAGAAAACTATAAGACGCTGATGAAAGAAATTAAAGAAGATACAAACAGATGGAGCAATATACCATGTTCCTGGATTGGAAGAATCAACATTGTGAAAATGACTCTACTACCCAAAGCAGTCTACAGATTCAATGCAATCCCTATCAAATCACCAAGGTCATTTTTCACAGAACTAGAACAAAAAATTTCACAATTTATGGAAACACAAAAGACCCCAAATAGCCAAAGCAATCTTGAGAAAGAAAAATGGAGCTGGAGGAATCAGGCTTCCGGACTGCAGACTATACTACAAAGTAATGAAGACAGTAGGGTAGTGGCACAAAAACAGAAATATAGATCAATGGAACAGGACAGAAAGCCCGAAGATAATCCCATGCACATATGGTCACCGTATCTTTGATAAAGGAGGCAAGAGTATACAGTGGAGAACAGACAGCCTCTTCAATAAGTGGTGCTGGGAAATCTGGACAGCTACATGTAAAAGAATGATATTAGAACACTCCTTAACACCATACACAAAAATAAGCTCAAAATGGATTAAAGACCTAAATGTAAGCCCAGACACTATAAAACTCTTAGAGGAAAACATAGGCAGAACACTCTGTGACATACATCACAGCAAGATCCTTTTTGACCCACCTCCTATGGAAATGGAAATAAAAACAAACAAATGGGACCTAATGAAACTTAAAAGCTTTTGCACAGCAAAAGGACACCATAAATAAGATCAAAAGACAACCCTCAGAATGGGAGAAAATATTTGCAAACGAAGCAACTGACAAAGGAGTAATCTCCAAAATATACAAGCAGCTCTGCAGCTTAGTATCAAAAAAACAAACAACCCAATCCAAAAATGGGCAGAAGACCTAAAGAGACATTTCTCCAAAGAAGATATACAGACTGCCAACAAACACATGAAAGGATGCTCAACATCACTGATCATTAGAGAAATACAAATCAAAACTACAATGAGGTATCACCTCACACCAGTCAGAATGGCCATCATCAAAAAGTCTACAAACAGTAAGTGCTGGAGAGGGTGTCGAGAAAAGGGAACCCTCTTACACTGTTGGTGGGAATGTAAATTGACACAGCCACTATGGAGAACAGTATGGAGGTTCCTTAAAAAACTAAAAATAAGGGGCTTCCCTGGTGGTGCAGTGGTTGAGAGTCTGCCTGCCGATGCAGGGGACACGGGTTCGTGCCCCGGTCCGGGAAGATCCCACGTGCCGTGGAGCGGCTGGGCCCGTGAGCCATGGCCGCTGAGCCTGCGTGTCCAGAGCCTGTGCGTCCAGAGCCTGTGCTGCACAACAGGATAGGCCACAACAGTGATAGGCCCGCATACCGCAAAAAGAAAAGAAAAAAAATAAAAAACTAAAAATAGAACTACCATATGACCCAGCAACCCCGCTACTGGGCATATAGCCTGAGAAAACCATAATTCAAAAAGAGTCATGTACCAAAATGTTCATTGCAGCACTATTTACAATAGCCAGGACATGGACGCAACTTAAGTGTTCATCAACAGATGAATGGATAAAGAAGTTGTGGCACATATATACAATGGAATACTACTCAGCCATAAAAAGAAATGAAATTGAGTTATTTGTAGTGAGGTGGGTTGACCCAGAGTCTTTCATACAGAGTGAAGTAAGTCAGAAAGAGAAAAACAAATACCATATGCTAACACATATATATGGAATCTAAAAAAAAAAAAAAAAATGGTACTGACGAACCTAGGGTAAGGACAGGACTAAAGACGCAGAAGTACACAATGGACCTGAGGGCATGGGGGCGGGGGGGGAAGGGGTAAGCTGGGCCGACGTGAGAGAGTAGCACTGACATATATATACTACCAAAGGTAAAATAGATAGCTAGTAGGAAGCAGCCGCATAGCACAGGGAGATCAGCTCGGTGTTTTGTTACCAGCTAGAGGGGTGGGATAGTGAGGGTGGGAGGGAGATGCAAGAGGGAGGGGGATATGGGCATATACATATACATATAGCCTAGTCACTTTGTTATACAGTAGAAACTAACACAACATTGTAAAGCAATTATACTCCAATAAAGATGTTAAAAAAAAAGATTCACATTCTATAATTACTCTGGGTTTCTGTTCGCTATTGATGTTTATGCTGTTATTCTGAACTGTGGTATTATATTCCTATTTTTGTCAGTCCTTTTACACATCAGTGAACCACTTCTGAATCACTGATCCATTTTTGTGAACTGAATAAAGAAAACAACACAAGTGTAATAGCAAAAAAATGAAAGTTAACAAAATAAAAAATTATAATGTACAACTGTATGCTACGTGCGATGCACTAGTTGAAAGATTTTACATATATTAACTGATTTACTCTTTACAACCACCTTAGGAAGGAGGTAGTATTATTATCCATATTTTACAGGCGGGGAAACAGAGGTGTGACTTCACTTGCCCAAGGTCACAAAGAACCAGGATTTTGGACCAGGCAGTCTGGCTCGAGAGCCTGTATTCTTCCCATACTATGTTCCTTCTCAAATAGGAGAAAAACATACTAGGAGAAATCAGGGCTTATTAGGTAAAATAAATGCACTGATGCAGTCCTTGTAACCCAATGGTATTCCTTAGAAAGGGTATGTTAAACAAGCTTGCCCCAAGAAGCCTGCATAGCTCCTTCAGGAACCTCACTGTGATAAAGCCATCCCCCTCCCTCAGAGATGGAATCTGTTTATAGGATTCATCAGCCAAAGGGTTGAAAGATCGCTTTCCATCCTGTCTTAAGTCACAGCAGGGTGGAAGTTACACAGACTTCCTTGGCAAGTTCGTTTAGTGTGACATGACCTACCTACCACGTTACTCTCTCTTGGTTTTCAGTTACAAGTTAGTGTTGACTTCCTATTTTGCAAGATGAGCCTTTAACTTTCTCAGGCAGACTCCCCTCCCTCATCTTGCTAACCTAATTTTCCATTAAATAGATATTCACTGTTGTCATGGTTATGACTATCTACATAATGTTCACAGCTGAGTCTATACCATGAGTATCTTTCTTCTCTTAATAACTTTGTCTCTCCTGGAATTAATTACTTTGTTTATGTTCGCTTCGTTTTCTATTTTCCCATCACTAACTTGTCCCCAAACCTGACACGACTATTAAACTCCTCCCTACGGAATCCCATCAGGGAGTCTCTCAGCCGTTCCTCCTGACCCCACTCCCCTCACACAGAGGGGTTCCTTCCAGAGGCCTCCACGCATCAGGGTTGGCTGACCTGGAGGACACAGCTGTGTTCCCTTCTCACCATCCTGCCAATTTCCTTACCTTTCTTCTTGTGTTGGAGCTCTTGTTTCCTGGATCACGTGTCTTCCTCTTCATTTTCCTTCCTCATTTCTGTGGAGTACATCCCGCGCAGGTCAATTTTTTAGTCCTCGCATATCTAAAAATGTCTTGGCTCTGCTCTCCCACTGGATGGTTTGGCTGGGTGCAGAACCACAGGCTGGAACTCATTTCCCCTCCTAAGTAGCACGTTGCTTTGTTGTTGAGAAGTTCATTGCTACTTGAGTCCTGATCTTTTCAATATAACCTGGTTTCCTCCTCTCTGGAAATGTTTACCATCGTCCCTTTATCCCCGGTGTTCTGAAATTTCATAATGAAGTGCCTTGGTGTGAATAATTTTTTAATTTTTAGTGTAATTCCAACAGAAGGAATGTGCCTCTCCCACACTTCTGTACCTCCAGTGCATTTAACGGTGCCCGTCATAGAGCAGGTGCTCAAGAAATCTAGCTAGAATGAAAGAACAAGGCTTGTCTGTACTTGCTGGGCCCGTTTAATCTGGAGGCACATGCATTTTCCTGAACTACTGCTTTATAATTTTTCTCCCCACCACTTCTTCTGGAACTCACGTTAGTTAGGGGTTAGACTCATGAGTTGACCAATTCCCAAATATTCTTTTCCCCCGCTCACTGTTCTCCCTTCTGGGAGATTTCTTTCACCTTTATCTTCCTATCACCGAAAGCTGCTTTAACCTCTGGTTACCAAATATTTAGTTTTTAGTTCGTTCTTTCTTGCATGCCTAGCTCTGAGTAGTCGAGAGTCCCATCTGTTTCACTGAAGGGGGACAGAATTCCAAAACTTGGCATCTATAAGGTTTTCTTCTCTAGGTCTGGTTGGTTACCTCAGAGAAGAATCCTTAGATCTCCTGGCTGACGTTACTGGTCTCACTTCCAGTGTTTCAGGGGAACAAGAGAAGGAAGATAGTGAAAGAGCTCACTATTCAGCACGTGGGCGTTCACTTGATCCCCGATTTTCAATAAGATACCATTTTTCTGTCTCAGCAAACACTCCTGAAAGAGAACATGGGCCTGCCCTCGAGCCAGATTTATTCTTCCCCATAATGACTAGGGGCCTTGGTCACTACCCAAGCATACCCTGACAATGAATGGGCCGTGGTCACTATCACATCCTGACATACTTCCGTGACTTTGAGTTTCAGGGGGCAAGGGATGGCCTTAGTCCCTCCTTTCCCAAGAGGCCTCTGGACTCTCTACAAGCAACCCTTCTCCAGCAACTTTCAACTCCAAATAATCAGTATTTCCTCCCACTCAGCCTCACCTGACACTTTGAGACACCTGGATGTACACATACCATAGCCCAAATCGCATGCCTGGAAATGGCTCACTCTGCCATGGGATGGAAGATTTCTTGCCTCCCCGCTCTGTCCTGCTATAGAGATTTTTCCTCCTGGTACAGAATATGCATATGTTCTGCATTACTTTTAAAAATTTTTTAAAGTATAAATATATGGCTTTAAGAAAGAGAACTACAGGGAATTCCCTGGTGGTCCAGTGGTTAGGACTCCATGCTTCCACTGCAAGGGTCCCAGTTTTGATCCCTGGTCGGGGAACTAAGATCCCGCAAGCCATGTGGGCTTGGCCAAAAAATAAATAAAGAGGACTTAAAAAAAAAAAAAAGAACTACAAAGCCATCTAATAAGTAGAATATGTTACAATCTTGAGGAGTATTTCATAGGGCAGCTGCACAGTACAAATGATGCTACTATACATGTTGAGACAGATCACCCACAGGACGCCCTAAGAGGGCACAGTTCCCAACCACAAAGATCAGTAATGAAAATGTGCATGGCACGCCACAATACAGATTGGTTATTTGAAAAATATTTATTTAAATTAGTAGTGGCTTTGAAAAAATCCTCACTGGTTTCTGCTTTCTTGTTATTTTTTAAGAAATATGTATTGAGTTAAAGATAGTTATAGATCAATGGAACAGGATAGAAAGCCCACAGATAAACCCATGCACCTATGGTCACCTAATCTATGACAACGGAGGCAATGATATACAATGGAGAAAAGACAGCCTCTTCGATAAGTGGTGCTGGGAAAACTGGACAGCTACATGTAAAAGAATGAAATTAGAACACTCCCTAACAGCATACACAAAAAGAAACTCAAAATGGATTAGAGACTTAAATGTAAGACAGGACACTACAAAACTCTTAGAGGAAAACATAGGAAGAACACTCTTTGACATAAATCACAGCAAGATCTTTTTTGATCCACCTCCTAGAGTAATGGAAATAAAAACAAAAATAAACAAATGGGACCTAATGAAACTTAAAAGGTTTTGCACAGCAAAGGAAACTACAAACAAGACGAAAAGACAACCCTCAGAATGGGAGAAAATATTTGCAAATGAATCAACGGACAAAGGATTAATCTTCAAAATATATAAACAGCTCATGCAGCTCAATATTAAAAAAACAAAACAACCCAATCCAAAACTGGGCAGAAGACCTAAATAGACACTTCTCCAAAGAAGACATACAGATGGTCAAGAAGCACATGAAAAGCTGCTCAACATCACTAATTATTAAAGAAATGCAAATCAAAACTACAGTGAGGTATCACCTCACACCAGTTAGAATGGGCATCATCAGAAAATCTACAAACAACAAATGCTGGAGAGGGTGTGGAGAAAAGGGAGCCCTCTTGCACTGTTGGTAGGAATGTAAATTGATACAGGAACATGGAGAACAGTATGGAGGTTCCTTAAAAAACTAAAAATAGAACTACCATACGACCCGGCAATCCACTACTGGGCATATACCCAGAGGAAACCATAATTCAGAAAGACACATGCACCGCAATGTTCACTGCAGCACTATTTACAATAGCCAGGTCATGGAAGCAACCTAAATGCCCACTGACAGATGAATGCATAAAGAAGATGTGGCACATATATACAATGGAATACTACTCAGCCATAAAAAGGAATGAAATTGGGTCATTTGTAGAGACGTGGATGGATCTAGAGACTGTCATACAGAGTGAAGTCAGAAAGAGAAAAACAAATATCGTATATTAACGCATATATGTGGAACTTAGAAAAACGGTACAGGTGAACAGGTTTACAGGGCAGAAATAGTGACACAGATGCAGAGAACAAACATATGGACACCAAGAGGGGAAAGTGGCGGGTGGTGGTGGTGGTGATGTGATGAATTGGGAGACGGGGGTTGACATGTGTACACTAATATGTATAAAATGTATAACTAATAAGAACCCGCTTTATATTAAAAAAACTGTGGGTAACAGCAGAATACAGAGAAGAATAAGAAATAATCATTATTATTAATAACAGTAATAATAGTAAGTGTCTTACTGTTGGCAGACTTTAGAACTTGGCATCTACCCATAAGTACAGTGCCTCAGAGATGCAAGTCCATCCAAGGCCAGCCATTCTGCTTGAACTTCGGACCCTTCCTTTCCTGAGTATCACAATCTCTTTGCCCACTAATTCCCTCTTCTGTAGCTTCTCCCTTTTTCCTTTACTGCCTTCTTAGGTTGGCATTCAAACATGCTTAGGACTTGCCTCTCTTAAAAACTTCCTCTTGACTCTCATCTCTCTCCACCTGTCACTCTACACTGTCTAACATCTTGGAAGCCAACTATAAAGAGTAGTCTTCTTGCACTCTCTCCACTTCATTAACCCCTCGCTCATCAGTTCTCTAAAATGTGGCATCCACTCCCATAATTCCAATGAAACTGTTCTTGCCAACATCACTAACAAGCTTGCTCACACTTTCAGCATCATCCTTGTCTCTAACCTCTCCCCTACCCCCCACGTCCCGTCATTTACTGAGCTGGTCAATTTCCCCTCCTTCACACCACTGGAATCCATGCACTTTTCTCCATCATTTCACAGCTGGGTTACTCGAACAGATCTCCCAAACTCAAGTCCTGCCCTCCGCACGGTACCCAGAATGATGTTCCTAAAACAAATCCGATCATGTCACATCCCTGCTTAAACTACTTCTGTGGCATCTCACTGCCCTCGAAATTACTTTCCAAATCCTGAATATAACTTATAAGGCCTTCACAAGCTGGCCCAAAGTTCTTACAGAATAAGAAACTGGTCGTTCAGAGGGTCAGGAGACTTGCTGCCACTGACGATTCACCAGCCCAGGGAGCAGAGCCTGAATCCAGGTCCTCATCTCTAAACCCCACCTCTTTCTATTACTGGTGGATTCTTTCTTTCTTTCTTTTTTTTTTTTTTTGCAGTACGTGGGCCTCTCACTGTTGCGGCCTCTCCCGTTGAGGAGCACAGGCTCTGGACGCGCAGGCTCAGCGGCCATGGCTCACGGGCCCAGCCGCTCCGCGGTATGTGGGATCTTCCTGGATCGGGGCACGGACCCGTGTCCCTTGCATTGGCAGGCGGACTCAACCACTGCACCACCAGGGAAGCCCGGATGATTTCCTTTATTGTCTATTCTACATGATCCATCCTCCTTGTCATTTCTATTAAGAAATGGGACCAAGAGTTGATGATAGATGGAGTTGGGGAACTGGCTGAAGGTCACACCCAGTTGCTCAGGGGCCCAGCATGACTCACCCTGAGCTCTGTGCTTCAACTGCTTTTCTAGAGGGCTTCCCAAATCACAGGTGCTGAGCAGGGTAGTTTCTCTCCACAGGTACAGAGTTGGGCGGAAGGTGGCATCTACAGAGCACTGAACTCAGAATTAGACGACCTGGGCTCTAGTCTACTAACTGTGTAGAACTATTCAAGTCTTTCACTTGGTTGAGTCTTGGTTTCTTCATTTGTTAAATGGAGCTGCAATACTGCCGCATGCGCGTGTGTTGTGTGTGTGTACACACGTACACAGGATAAACATAATGCTTATTCTGCCTCTCAGGGCTCTTGTGGAAATCAAGTGAGAAGAGAAACAGGAAAGGACTCTACAAATGTTATTAGTACTGACAAAGGAAGGTTTAAAAGTAAAAGTCTAGAGCACGCTTAACCGAAGAGGGCATAACAGCATTCCCGTTTATTCTTTATGAAGTCAGTTCTTATCTGTCAGGTAAGACTACCAAACTCAAAGGAGTTAGAGGTTAAGTCAGGCTTCCTCTTGTAAAGTCGATCAAGAAATCTAAAAAAGCAGATATTCTAAGATATTCTCTTCTTGAAGATTATTTCCCTATTCTCAATTCCAAGGAAAGAACACATAAATATTCTTTATCTTTCTAGATTATCTAAAACTGATTAAGGCAACTAACTGTTTTGCAACTTTGAACCCATATAGACCAAGGTGAGCCATAACTATCATTTGTGGTTTAATAACTGATGTTTCCATTATTTTAGCCCTGTTATTAAGATGAATTATACTTTAAGATACTATCTTCAGGTCACTAACAAATATTAGCATAAAAAGTCCCCTTCGAAAAATAGGTGATAAGATTTACAGTTAATTCATGCTTCCAATCAAAAATCAATGAAAAAACATTTTCCACCATTAACAATAAATCTTGCTTAATTTACTGCTTGAGTTGCTTTAATCACCTCAAGGAAGTTTTCAGCTACCTTCCTAACTAATTGCTTTTCTACTCTCATCTCTAGCCAAGAATTTTTTCTTCCTAGTTCACTAAGCAAATCCTTTCATGTGAACCTTAAAATAACTTCAACCCACAAATCCTCCTGGTTAACATCTTTGTCAAACATATTCACAGGCACTGAAACTGCCACTCAGCGGTTTTTAGACACATGCTTTACGTCCCTGTACAATTAGTTTCATGAATCATCTGAATAATTGATCAATTAGACACCAAATTCATTGTCTGAAATTCAGAATATATCTCGTCAGAAATTTAAGCACGGTAAATCTACACAAAACTGGTGAGCCCCGTAGTCAGAAGTCGAGAAATCACAACAGGAAAGAGAGGGACCAAGGTTTTATTTTGAGAAGAGCGAAATAATTGTGGAGATGAGTTAAGAACACTAGAATACCTTTAACGGCCACTACCACTGCTGGAACAGCCTTCTAAAAGTATGTATGACAAGAATCTAAAGTATAACTAATAGATTTTTTTGATATATTATGTACTAGAAGACTGAGGTCAGCAGGAAATCTATTTAATGCAGTCACTATAAAACAGCAATTGACATCACATGTTGGATAAAATGAAATTTTAAGAACTTTAATCTCTTCCCTTAAATTAAAGATAGTAAATGAAACACCTCTGTAAAATATCTTTTAAGAGTCACTATAATTGCAAGAGGCATATTATTAATTCAACAGATTTAGTTATTAATTATAAATGAATAACTTCTGCAGACAGAACTGACTGGCAACGTATCAAGTCAAAGTGCTAGGTTTCTAAACCAACAATTGAGGAGTTTGTGAGATCCCAGATTATTTTACGTTCAAGGAAATTACTCTTAAGATAAATAAAACCATATCAGGGTTTAATGTGCCCATTCCAAAAGGAACCAGACATCAGCCCATCATTTACCTTTTAAAATGTATATTATTCATAATTTCAGGATGAATAAGATCTGGTTTACAACAGTTTACATGAAAAAGGTCAGCGTGGGTGGGGTAGGAGGAATAGAGAGTGGGGAGAGAAGAACTGATTATTAGCTCAGCGAATTGGAATGAACCTGGTGACAGATCTACTATAGAAAGCCACAGAGAGCACGGCCAGAAGTGTCTAGGGAGTCCACACACTATGACATGGTTGGGCCATATTGGGAATATCTGATGCAGTTGTGAATATGCAATGCCTGGGGGGCTGACAAACTAGATTCCAGGTAGAGGGGAATCATCTATAATCCTGATGTTTGGGGATGGAGATCTCAAATCATGCCACACGGGAAAGGGAGATTTACCTTGTGTTGCTTCAAGGAGCAGAATACTAAACAACGGGAGAAATTAAAGAGAGCTAGAATTTAGTTCTGTGGAAGAAAAAGGAATCTAAAAATCAGAGGTGTCTGAATGGAATGGGATTCTGAACAAGTAGTGAGCACTGACTATTATAGCGGGGTCTGGATGCCTGTCTGACATGAATTCTATAAAACAGATGCCAGGTCCTGCAGTGGCAGGTGCACAGGCGAAATCGAGAAAGGTTCAAAGCAGTATTAAGAATTAACTGAGGATTTCTATCAGTTTCCGGAGTTTTGTCCAAGTTGGTACTCTGACTGATCCTCACACTGAAACCTAAAAATGTTGGGTAAAGCATTAAAAATAGATAGTTGGAGGGCTTCCCTGGTGGCGCAGTGGTTGAGAGTCCGCCTGCCGATGCAGGGGACACAGGTTTGTGCCCTGGTCACGGCTGGGCGCGTGAGCCATGGCCGCTAAGCCTGCGCGTCTGGAGCCTGTGCTCCGCAACGGGAGAGGCCACAACAGTGAGAGGCCCACGTACTACAAAAAAAAAAAAAGAAAGAAAGAAAAAGATAGTTGGACATGACCTGGCTGGTTAGTAAGGAATATTAGAAGCCAAAGATTAACTGAAAGCAGGAAATTGAAAGAGGTAAGCAACAGACTAAAAGTGGTTTCAGTCTTGGGGACATTTGCTGGTCTGGGTGGACTTTACTGTTGTTTTCACAGCCTCATAGTGGTGCTATAGGCAGGAAAAAAATAAAAACAAACTCCCAAAGAGGAGCATCTATTAGGACATACCAGGGACCACACCCTCAGTGTTTGGGAGACTGACACTTCAGGACTACAAAGACAACTGCCTGCCTCAAATCTTGGTGCTAAGTGAAAGGGGGAGATTCCTGAACCTTCAAGAATTCAGAACCACAAGCCAGGCCTTATACAAGTTTGTGGCCAGAAATAACTTGAGATCCAAAAAAACCTCAAGTTGAGAGCTGAGTTTCCAGTGGTTCTGGGGGTTGGGAGTGACTCCATTCATCTGAGAGAAGCAAAGGCAATTTCTCTCTAGGGAAATCCACCCTCAATTCTGGTGGCAGAAAATTCCCACAGATAAAATCTAAGAAATAGGAACTCATGGTAAAAACTAAACAAAAAAAACAAACAACCCCCCTACACACACCAAAGCAAGGCACCATGAGTAAGAGCCAGCAAAAACAACACAGCGAGAATCAGAATTACAAAAGCTTTAGCTACTGCATTTATCAAAAAACAGAATTGAGACAGAAGATGTGTATAAGCACGCATCACACACAGGATACTCAAAGCTGGCTAGGATTCTGCATATGCTGAAATCTCATTCATTCTTCAAAAGCATCTTACTATCAGAGTTGCTGTAAAAGTTAATACATAAAGCATAATTAAAACCTGAGATAAAAGTCTCTTCCTGGTATTCATTAGACTACAGCTTATTTCTGTACAAAGAGCTATAGCCAGAGCAACGCTATGTAAATTCTTATCTATACGTGCCTATGTACATGTATGTTAAATCAACACCAAGTATGCTTACTTTGAAACATACTAGCATAGGTAAAAGTGGTCATATTTATAAACTCTAAAAATTTAATTCTATCAAAATCACAAAAGAGTTGACTAAAAAAAAAATTACAACAAACACAAAACGTGTTAGAGTGATACCTGAATTCTGCAGCAGATATTGCCACACTTGGAAACTGTAATCCTCACTCTAAACCCACTTGCCACTTTCATTGCTAAAAGCAATCGAGGAAGAAGTGGGAAATGGTCCTACTGGTACGGGTTCCAAGTCAGAGTCTTCAGCTAACTGAATGTGGGACCGAAACAAAATTAAACATTGGGAAATTTCACTATAAAACGGAGAGGCTAACCAAGGTTTAGAGTGGACTGCACAACATCCAATGCTCTTTCCTTAGCTCCACACTTCAGCGCTAATGTGCATTTACATAACACGTGTCAGACAAACTCATCCAAGGGCGGCAGCATTCTCACTCCACTGGTTTCAATGACCTCAAAAAAGATACCTGATGCTGCTAGAAGTTCAGGACCCTGGGGTTGCCTCATATGTTTCCTTCTCCGGAAAGGTTTGCCATGGTCCAAACAATACTAACCCTCAAAAGCTGATGGTGATGAATCAGAGGGATGAATAGAAGGAGGTTTATTCGACTGTTTGATGCAGTACACCTGAGAACAAACTAGAGCTTTAAATCTGTCAAAATGTTCAATCGAGTTTAGAAGAAGGTTATGCAGCTACAGCTCCTAATGCAACCTCTTACAATATCCCACCAAATATCTAGATAAATGCAGAAAAAGAGGTGTGAGGGGGTGGAATCCCACTAGCACCAAAACAGAAGCAAAAGCAAATTCCAAGGATTCCTGTAATCATAAAGCTAATGCAACTGAATTAAAACCACCACACACACACACACACACACACACACACACACACACACACACACGAGACCTAAGCCAGCATCCAAAAACAGGATATGCCTTTGCACCTAAAGTATGCAGAAATGCCTCTCCCTTCAGCGTCTCCTCCTTGGTTTAAAAGCAGGCATGGGATGAGCCAACAAAAAAGCTGGCCAGACAGCTCTTGTCCGCAGGGGAGATGCTCATGCATGAGAAATGCCGTAACGCAATGAAAACATTCATCTTCCACCCTTTCGTAAAATTGCAAGATTTAGATCTGCCATGAACAGGATGCTCCACGAACAGGTCCTGCTGCCTGCTCCCCAGGCAGTGAGGCTCAGACTGCACGACCCTGGCAGGGCCGGGCCCTGTGCACGGGTGACCACAGCAGGGCTGGCAGTCAGAGTCTAGGGCATTAAGTCCACAGGCTAGCCAGTGGCTCTAGGCCTGGCTCTAAAAAGGCACTAAGTGACACACAGACATACCACCCCTCAACGTAGAGAGAAGATGAAAGCTGGCAAGGTGAACCAGGGTTTCAGATTAGGTGGGCCACCCCTAGGCTGAAGGCACAAGAGTGGAGAACCTACAAAGCAGAGAGACAGAGGGAGAAATGAGACCACAGCAGATTCACAAAGACAAGCAGCAAGAACGAGAGAGAGGCCCAACTGCCCCGGAACTCTCCCCAGAACTCTCAGTGGTGACTGTACAGCTCCTTGCCCCGGGTCAACCCCACCTGACCTAGCTCTAGGGCGTTTCTTCTGGCATCAAAAGAATTCCAACCACAACACAGCAACTATCCCTGGAATCTTGACCTGTCACGTTGGCCATCACAAAGGCCAAGATCCTCAACTGATACACTGCTGCTGTACAGAGGATTCTGTTCAAGGGAGGAGAGAGAAGGGTCAGGATCAACACTTGCAAGAACCCGCTAATATTTCATTCGGGGAACACAGGAAATGATCAACTGCTGGGGAACAAAAGCAAATATTCATGTTATCTTTCAGCTAAGACAGGATGGTTTATTTTGGGAAAAGGCCCCTTAGAACACAGGAGACGACTGTGTAACAAATCCTAAAGCAGTAAAGCCTTGTCAAAGTTACCACAGCACCACTGAGGAGAGCTGACCATGCACACTGATAGATCACAATAAGGTTTTTCTCTCCCTCTAAGGATAATATGCATTTTTAAGGATTTCTGTGAAAGTACCCAAATATTTGAGAGATATATTCTGATACTATATTTATCACGCTAGTATTTTTTCTTAAGGTCTTGGTCTTACTAACTGCTTCTGCAGCAGGTAACAACTCATTCACTACAACATCAGCTTTCTGTCAAGAGGTGATACGAAAGGAATATTAACCACCCAACATTGAGGTAGAGCCTATCCCTGTTTTCCTAATGTATTTTTCTAAGCCTTGCCTAACTTTCTTAGATGGGAAACAAACAAGTCACCCTCAGGAAAGGAAGTAAAGTGATGGGAAGGAAAACACATACGTTCTAACCTCTGCTGGGAAAATCACCCTTCCTAGTCCCTGCTCTCCAATCCAGGCAATGAAAGACCCCCGCAAACACTCCACAGCCAGGCCCCCCAGATGGACCCCCGCTCAGTTCACACGCTCTGCACACCCCAAAGCAGCCCCACTGACCAGTGCCTTCCTCCCTGCCCCTTCCGGCTTCCCTGGTGGAGGAAAGCACACTGCCAGGCCTGACCAGGTTTTACTTTCTAAATCTAAACTCAATGTACACTTAGCAAACTCATTTTTTTTTAATCCAGTTCTTCAAAATTTAAGTTTATAATTCTGCTTTTTCCTACATTTTATAAAGTTATTGAGTGTTTTTTGTTTTGTTTTGTTTTGGGTTTTTTTGCGGTACGCGGGCCTCTCACTGTTGTGGCCTCTCCCGTTGCGGAGCACGGGCTCCGGACGCGCAGGCTCAGCGGCCATGGCTCACGGGCCCAGTCGCTCCGCGGCATGTGGGAACTTCCCGGATGGGGGCACGAACCCGTGTCCCCTGCATTGGCAGGCGGACTCTCAACCACTGCACCACCAGGGAAGCCCTATTGAGTGTTTTAGTTAATTAAAAAAGCAGGATTAACTGTGAATGAAATAAAAATGAGTAAAGGGATATTATAGTTAGGCAGGCTTGGAAAAAAATGTGGATTTTTTTTAGACATACAGAATAGAAGTCTACTTTTTCAGTTTCTTTAAATTAGCCTTTTCCCTGCCCACGTTTGTGACTCTCCTCATCGATTCCGAGAGCGGTATTAAGAAGTGGCTACGTGACGCGAAGCAGGGAGAGCACGGACCACGGTGAGATCAGTCACTGTGACTGACAAGCATAAAACAATGTCCCTGTCACAGACTGGTAATATTTAGATACCAATTTTAAATAAAAATGTATTTTACACACAACTATTGTTTTCTCTATCAGTTCTTGAAGTGAAACAGTTTTACAGGATGAGGGAGTGCTTCAAATTCAGGTCAAACTATTAAAACGCTGCACTATAGCTATTAGGAGTGATCAATTATTTTGGACCCCTAGAAGCAGTGTGAGGTAACACCCCAGTTTTTAGTTACATTCCTAGCCATCGCACAGATTCACTTCACAGTCTGGACCTGCAGTTCTTTGGGGAACTTATTTAATTTGATGCTCATACTGTCCAGATATACCAACCTGGCTTCCGAGTTCCTCTGACATGCCTTCATCATTTTTGAGCACTTCCTTATTTTTTCACACAACACAATGTTCAGGCTTGTACCTCCCCTCCCCCGGCCCCAGACTTGGATTATTTCTCCAAATGGCCCTGGCTCCTTTCAGAGAAGAATGGTATTTAGCAACTAAGATCTGCCTCCTAGGTGTGCTCACTGCCATTGGAGTGTTGATGCCCTCAGGCTGTCAGTGAGCATAGCAGGGGACCACACCTAGGTAGAGAGATATAGCCATATGTGTTCCTGTATGTCTAAGTTTATAGAAATCCATGAATTCATGCTGATATCTCCAATTTCCACCTGACACCACAGCATTCATTCTAGTTTTCTCCCTTTGCATAACTGTAATTCCCTTCTTGGAAGTGGGAAATCTGGTTCCCATTTTCCTTGATATACTCATGTATTTGGCCAATCTCCCTACATGTATGTAATCTCTCACTGCTGACACTGATCCCAGTGGAGTACCCTCCTCATTCTACTCGGGCTTCAATACTGAGAGTCAGGCTAATACTGCCACACCCCACACCGCCCAGGTCCCATCTCGCCCCTCAGGATCTGACACCCAACACCAGGCTTCCCTCCTCATCCCAAACTAGGCCACAGCCGTGCTCCCCCTCCGCCCACGTGGCTGCCCTCCTTAGGCTCTGACAGCTGTGCAGGGCCGTCCTCCTAAGATGACACCCTCCTCACCCCAGCTGGACCACCATGGTCCACGCCCACCTCATCCCCGCATGGACAGCTACCTTGTCTGGTCCCACCTAGTGGCTTCTGAGCTGAACTGCTGCAGAAGTGGAAGAGGAAGAACTTGGTAATAATCTCAACATAAAAGATGAATGGTATACGAAAAATGCCAGATTGGTACATCTCTGAAATCTCTGCAGGTAAAATTAACAAATAAAATATAGCTAATGACAGGTGGTACATTTTCATTTTATATAATAGTCCTGAAACTTCCACAGACATTTAAGTTTTTATACAGCAAACACATTTTCGAGCCCTGGAGGCCTTCTACTTAACAATGTGGCGCATTATTTCACAACAACTAATAGCAAAAAGTCATTTTGTAGTGTGAATAATCCCTCCTAATGTGTCTGTTCTGCAAAAGTTGATTTTCACCAAACATGGTCGTTTCAAGTGCTGGTACTTAAAGATATAAAGTTCACTAAATACTAGTCAACGTACCCTAGAATTTCACAACTTATGCCTAAGCAAGCAAAGCAGAACACCATTCCATTGTAACATAGAAGCCCCAGAGCATAATTTTTTTCCCCAGTAAAATGAATTAAAGGGCCTACTCAGGAAGTTTTTAATAGCTCACAAATAGCTGTCATCTAAACCCAAGTGTCAATGCATCTAAGTCTGGAAGGGGGAGATTAAACTAGGAATTCAAGTAACTTTGATGCAAGCATGTGCAATCAATGGAACTGTAGGGATATTTAATTATCTGTCTACTTATTTAGAAATTTGGTCTGAAATCCATCCAAGTGGGTTAGAAAAAAGGCACAAACAGGAAAGAACGGAGCGCCTCTTTGCCCCCGATGATCAAGGAATCTGGGAGGCTGGTGGATGGCAGGGACCCATCGCGCAGGTGGAGGGCAGCAATCCTGGGCTGCAGGCCAGGCTGGCACGCAGTGAGTGAGCGAGGATGGGAAGGAAAGACGGAGCGGAAAACAAGCCGTCAGTCCTCGTGGGGCAGGAAGGTGCTGGGAGAGAGGCAGGGGAGGAAGAGACAGAGGGTCAAATCGACACCAGACCAGCAGAGGATCTGCGGGCGACTGGAATACCTTAGGAGTTAGTTAGTTCTGCTCCCCTGACCTTCCGTTTTCAGCAGAGGCAGCTTTTTTAACCTGTGTGCTGACTGCTCCTGCAGCCCTGACTGGGGCAGTCGGCTCCTACACTGGCAAAGGGAGTGAAGGTTAGCGTGAAGAGCACAGACCCCGAAGCCAGACTGAGTTCAAATCCAGGCTGCACGCCAAATTAGCTGAATGACTTTGGGCAAGGTTCATCACCTCCACATGACACATGGATGCTAAACACCGGAATGGCGGAAGGCGAGGCGGGGGAGACCGGCAGAGCAAGGAGTCCCCGCCTCACCCTGGGGAAGTGGGGGACCGTGGAAGGGCAGCTGTGGCGAAGTGGTTTTGGGGGCTGCCTCAAGTCAGAAGTCTTCTCTAGCCCAATGCCCCTCCTTGCTAGCTTCTGCTGCTCTAGGACAAGACAGATAGAATGGAGAAGCCCCAAAGCAGCCTGCGAAGGGAATACTGCTGGCCGGGCCCACGGCCCCGCCCCTCCTCCTTCACGGCAGCTCCCCTGTGCGTTCGCAGGGGCACAGCCCAGGCCTCTGCGCATCACACACCAGCACAGGCCTCCACCGGAAAGCACGCCCAGTTCAGGCCAATGACGGGTCCTTCCCCCACCACTCAGGGAGCTCCGGGAAGGGCTCAGCACGTGCAGGCCTAAGGCAGGGGCTCCTTCTCATCTCCAGCTGCTCCTACAGCCCTTGGAGCCTTGGGGTCACTGTCACTTCTGGTCGTTTTACCTCCTTCCACACTGTGCTTAGTTTGAAGCTCTCAGACACCCGGATTTCTGGAGAAGCCAGCCCCTCTGCCTTGCTTCAGAACTTCTCCTAACGGCGGCCCGATGCCCAGCTCAGCCTGGATCTCCAGAGCCCAAGTTCATCCAGCTGCTCGGAATCCCTGGACGGGCTTTATCCTTTCCCTGTCTCCCAGGGTCAGGCTCTGTTCCCTTGGTCATCTTTACCAAACACGGATACATGTATTTATTCACTTGCTGTGTACTAAGCATCCTGCATTATGGTAGGCTCTGGGGGCACATACACCGAAGACACACAGATATCTGCACTTCCCGAGACCTCCAAATTAGGCAGAGCACCAAGGGAGAAAACAACTGGCAGATCGGCAGGGCGGCTGCTGCTGGGACAGGATTGTGTACAGAGCGCGAGGGGACCCAGAGAAGGCAGCGGAGGCAGACAGTGGAATGCGTGTGGGACCAGATCTTTACATTTTGATTCAACTATACCTTCTTTACGTATTGACATTTTCAGGAGTCTCCCAAGTCCAATGAAGAAAAGATTACCTTCTTAAAATACAATACAACAAGCCCTGCACAAATGTAGCAAAACCTCTATTACACATAAAAAATATTATGGAAATTGTGAGTTGCCTTTGAGGGTTAATAATGAAAACAAAATTCTGACAAACGAGAGTGGGTGTAACTTGTCTGTGAGCTCAGCTTCGAAGAGGAAAGACACAAAACACATTATATTCTGCTGTAGGAATTCTATCCTTACTGAACTTTGAACAGATGACCCTTTTCTCAAGAGCATCAATTTTACCAGCTAAGTTTCAGAGTGAACTATTAAGGAGGTTTTAAAAAGCCACTAGAGGGCAAGATAGCAGTGGACTTTCCAAGTTAGGAAATCCCAACTTAACAAATACTGCAGAGCACACCAAGTCATAGCCACCCCTTGCTGGGATATGAGATTTGGGACAGATTAAGTAAATGGATGCCGGAGCAGACAATATGCTTTTCCCTGGGTCTAAATCACAAGTCTCCACAATTTTTTTTTGCAGTACGCGGGCCTCTCACTGTTGTGGCCTCTCCCGTTGCGGAGCACAGGCTCCGGCCGCGCAGGCTCAGCGGCCATGGCTCACAGGCCCAGCCGCTCCACGGCATGTGGGATCTTCCCGGACCGGGGCACGAACCCGTGTCCCCTGCATCGGCAGGCGGACTCTCAACCGCTGCATCACCAGGGAAGCCCAAGTCTCCACATTTGAGAGCAATATTAAATCACTTACTTTACCAAAGCGAGGAGTATTCCTACAACTGAACATGGACATGGAGCCCTGTGCTTGAAACCAGTCCATTCAAATGAATACCTAAACCATCCAGGTATTGTTCTGGATACTTCTGAACCTGTCATGAGTTCTAAACCAGAACTTTTAAAGTGCAGACACACATTCTTCAGTCCTCTTTCTTTTCTCCTTTTAAAAGCCATGTCCATCCATATTCCCACTTAAGACCAATTTATATCGCCCCATTATTTTGCAGACTATGAAGTCATTTTTTTTCTCAGAAATACACCATAAACTACATTGATCTCACCATCCTCATTCATTTCCACTTGCCAAAATGGGGGATGGGAGGAGGAAAACAGGTATTACATGATACAAACACAAATTAATCTTCTTCTAGAATCGTAGCAAACAGCATTAATTCTTGTGAAATTTGAGTGAACGATTTGTGAACATGAAAAAAGAATAAAAACCTTACTGTGATTTCTTGCACCCTCCTGCAACTTTACAAAGTTACTACATGTGGTACTGAAATCTGCATCTGGCCCTCAGTGAAGCTTAATGAATGATCAAATATTTTCTAGTATGGAAAGAAATAATCAAGGTGTGTATCCTCTTATAAAAAGGCTCTTTTACAATGAGATTTTCCCTTCTCCACACCCAATCCATATCTGCTTCCATATTTTGCTTTCCTACTATCAGCAAAGCATCCAACCCACAATTTTGGCCTTTCTCTGAACATCTGCAATCCACACGGGAACAGAATGATATGGGGGGAGAGACCAGGCTGTTCTTCAAAGACCAAGAGCCAGCTCTCACTACCCCTGGGCTGAGGAAAACTCAGTAGCAGGGAGTCAGTTGGTTCTAGAGAACCCCACCTACGACCAAGGGGGAGAATGTCAAAGGGCCACCACATTTCATACCACCCCCCCAGTGTCTCTAATTCTGTGCCTCCCCAAAAGCCTTGGGAGCCTAGGAATAGGTCCCACTCCTTAAGCATAAGCCCCTCCCCTTAAGAATAAGCTCAGCTCCCTAAGACTAAGCTCTTTTTCTATTTTGCACAGAAGCACCATCCATTCACCAAGCCTTGTGGCCCAGGGGCCGTATCTGCCCAGAGAGGACATCATTTTCTCCTTTGTAGGGCTAAGGCTAGCTCCGTTCCCTGCCCCTTTATGTCAGCATTATGAACTAAAAAGACCATTCTTCACTCAAAACAAATTCTTTTTGAATTCTCTTTGATAAAAGTATTTTTCATTTTAAGGCATAATATTATGTTAATATATCTTTTCCCATGGACAGTTCCTCTTTAAGTCAAATAGAGCTGTTTTAATGGGAATAAATGAATAAATAAAGGGTTTTGAACAGTGCTTGGCACATGGTAAGCTCCAACTAAACATATGAGATGTTGTTACTCTTACCTTTTAAAGTGCCATTCAATGCTGGCTTTACCTAGCATTTCCAATACTTTTAATAGTGATGTGAGAGAGGTCTACCTTAGATGAACTGAGAGAACGAAGTCTTTGCTGCCTCCGAGCCATATCAGGCAAAATGATTGCTGGAACTGGAAAAACGTATCACAGCTGCAAAATGTATTTAATTTTAAGCCACACGTAGGAAAACCGATGAAAAGGACATCTTGATGTGAAAATTAAATGAGGTGATATAGATAAAAGCTCCTAGCATACTACAGCAGGAGCTCAGTTAACCATTTTACAAAGTTAAGGGAAGGAGGCAGAAAAATTCAAAAGCAGTGCGCCTCTAAAAAAGGATAGCAGCCGAGGGCCATTATGCCTAGAGGGAAGATACCCTAACACAAATCATTGTTACCGCAGCCAATGACTTCTCCATCCCTGTTCTGTTTGTGGGAGGGATGAAGCAGGGAGCTAAACTTCTCGGAGTTGGCAGCCACGCACTATCAGGATGTATATGCTGAGCTCGTCACAACTCTACTTGCTGAGCACTGGTACCCTTCTTTCACAAAACGGGAAATAAGAACCACGTCTTGAGGGAGAACATACCCACCCAAGAGAAGATTAAAATAAAATGCGAACGCTTACACCACCAACTACTTATAAAACTCATCTATACAGAATCACTCGTCACTGATGTTTCAATCACCGAAGGTGTCCTTGAGGAACATTTTCCTTTGCTCATCGACACAAAAGCAAAAGGAGGGAGAACTCTCAATGCCGGTATCTCTGGCACCCCTGGATTTGTATTTCAGTGTCACCAAAGGCTGTGAGAACTTGCTATCCTGGCAGCGAGAGACATTGTAGAGAAGGCACCAATCCCGGTTTAGGATCCGGCAAACAGGAGGTTTCTGCAGGTTGTTTTATAAAATGAAATGATTCTTCCTGAGCGCTGTGGGTAGGGGGAGACTGGGAGATTGAAGAAAAGTGTGCTTATTCTGATGTTTGCTCATCCCAACCTGCTCCGGCACTCCTTAACCTGGTCGCTTGAGCTGCTCCTTTCAGAATCTCAGGGGCTGAGCGATGCTTCCCGGGCCCAGACTCCTCCTGGGGAGGCTCCCCTCTCCTCCTCAGCTGCCTAAACGAAGTCTCCCTCATGGTGTGTGTTCACTTTAGGGGTGGAGATTACCATTCTCAGGTGTAGTCTACAAAACGTCACTCAGCTCCCGGAAAGCACGGCCAGCGGTGAGGGCGGTCTCTGTCTGGGTCTGCTCTGTTGTCCATGTCACAGAACCGCAGGGGCCTGACTGTCCGTCTGTCTCATCAACTAGGTGACGTGTGCCTCACTGCCTTCACAGCACTCTTACAGGGGCAGGAGCGTGTGTTTCTAAAAAGTGTGAATAAGTGTAATATCTGCATAAGTTCAACGATGCAGCTGTATTTTCCAGAAATCCTTATAGGATTCTGGGTCTCAGTCACCGAGGTTGGCACTATTTGGGGATGTTTCCACCCTCCTATTCCCCATTTCACGCCCCTCCATACCTTGGAGGTGGCTCTCTACCAACTATTCATGCAGAGAGCTGGATTTTCAAGGTAACACCCTCACCAAGCTATGACTGTCCCCTTCAACCACAGGACAGGTTTCGCCCTCCCTCCCTACTTTACACTGAGATACTCTTAAAATTTTCAAACCAAAAGAGCAAACACACCAATTGTTTCGTCTCACGGTTTTGGCGCAATTAACGAGCCATATTGGAATTGCTTTATACGGTACTGTCCTTCGATACAAACTGTTACACAAATGCCAAAACACAGGGAGGGCACTGCTTGGTTTCTGGGTGTTTCTTCCATGGTGAAAATTTTGACTTTTTTTCAGAAGAAAACTATAGATACATGCTGTGTCTTATAACTACGTTGCTTCAAAACCATCATTTTGTTTTCAGCTGTTTTTCCCCCAACTGCTAGCTTCCAGCCAGACTGTCATCTGTGTGTCAAACAGTAAAGCACTCCCCTGCCCGTGTGCTGGTGCACAAATGCAATGAATCTGATTTTCAAGCTGCAGGGAGTGAAACCATCATTGCCGTGATGCGGCCCACTTCCATCGCCCTGGTGATGGTGACTGTGCTCCAAGACAGGGAGTCAGCATCGGGGACACGTCTGTGGGGCGCCCCTTGTCCGGTGCCTTAAGAAGAGAGCGGATACAAGGAGCACGCGACCACTGAATGTCTGCAGCCTGCAGACAAGAAACATGTTTGGTGAAATAGGAAAGTTCTCAGTGTCTGTGTTGGCTCACTGTTTACCTGGACTGCTTGCAATAGGATTCCCACAGCAGGCATTAATGGAGCAGTAGAAAGTGTCAGCAGAACCCCAATGTTCACTGCAGCTCTATTTACAACAGCCAGGTCATGGAAGCAGCCTAAAAGCCCACTGACAGACGAATGCATAAAGAAGATGTGGTGCATATATACAATGGAATATTACTCAGCCATAAAAAGGCACGAAATTGGGTCATTTGTAGAGACATGGATGGATCTAGACACAGTCATACAGAGTGAAGTAAGTCAGGAAGAGAAAAACAAATATCATATATTAATGCATATATGTGGAACCTAGAAAAATGGCACAGATGAACCGGTTTGCAGGGCAGAAAGTGAGACAGAGATGCACAGAACAAACGTATGGACACCAAGGGGGGAAAGAGGCGGGGGGTGGGGGTGGGCGTGTGATGAACTGGAAGATTGGGATTGACACGTATACACTGATGTGTATAAAATGGATGACTAATAAGAACCTGCTGTATAAAAATTAAATAAAATAAAATTCAAAGAAAGAAAGAAAGTGTTAGCAGAACACTTAAGTTATCTGTTGTGTGGCAGGAGTTTTTTCAACCTGAGCTTCTTTAAGGAGCCTGTATCCCTTAAAGACACAGCAAGGGACACTTTCTGTAAGGACGTCAGCAGCCGCCAATCTGCTGCGGAACGGGGCAGGGTACGAGCACGTAGAAATAAACAAATGAAACTAGCTGAATAAAATGAAGGTATATGGTGTCACTTTCTGGTTTACCAACCAAAGTATAATTTTCCCCATCTAACTTTTGGCTTTTAAATTGGCAACAGAAATGGAAACGGAATAATCAATCAGTTAAGAATAATCTAGAAACAACAAATGAGCCCTGGGAGTAGGGCTAAGGAGCCCCTTGTGAGCACCTGGCAGCTCAGGGACCCCTGAGTGACTTCCTTGCTGATCCTGACCGTTCCAACCTGCTCCAGATTGATGAAGAGGTGACTGCAGAAGGTGAGATGCGGCTGTAAGAGCTGAGCGCTAAGGGGCAAAACAAATCATCTTGTAGTTACTGGGAGAGGAAAAGAATGGTAAAAGAGTAGGGGCCCGAACATTAAAAACAACTAGAATGTTGAACTGGAGTTGGAAGCAGTTTTTAACTTTAGGCAAAGTCAACATTAATGAAAAAAGTCTATGCAGAATTAAGAGACAAGGATACCCCCAATGGCTCGTGCCTAAAGATACCTTCACTTCTTAGGAATCTGCTTACCATTAGTAAAGAAGGTAAAGGGAAGGAAGGAGTAATCCACCTGGTCATGCCCAAGAAAGTGGAAGGACCAGGCGTCTTCTAAGGCCCAGGCAAAAGCAGCAAAGAACGCTGCCCAACGTGCTCTCACATGCACACAGCGTCACAGGACCACCCTCCGCATATTCATCGTCTTTGAGAACTAAACTCTCTTCACATTTAATTTTTTTTCCCCATAACAACCACTTTATTTATCTATTTTTCTTTGTGTGAATCATACTGCACACTACAGACACGGATTCAGACCACCAGCTTTTTGTAGCTTAGTCTGTAATCTTGGCAAATCAAGTCCTCTCTGTCTCCCTCTCTCCCTGCTCTCCCATCCTTCTTCTTCCTCCCCTTCTTCCTCCCTTCCCCCTCTCCTTCTTCTTTTTTCTTCCTGCCCCCTCCTCTCTCTCTTTCTCCGCCCACCTCCCAACACACATGCACAGTCTTGGCTCTGATTTTTTTAAACCTATTACCCACAAAGACAAAGCAGAATAACATTTCCGTCTCTGGGGAAAAATAAAGGAGAACTTCTGGGAGGTCCAAGACTAGGCAGCAATAAATTAGCCTTAAACTTTGGCACAAAACATTAACTTCTATACAACAGAAGGTTTCTACCTAGTCCTCAAGTATGTCCAAATGTGCAACAATTAAAGAAGTAGCAATGTGGGTTTCAATACCAATCGTTTTTGTTGTCACAAGATCCACCTGGAAAACTTCTCTGCTCTACAACCGTAAAGGTATAAATAAGAAGAAAATGAAATTCTTGGCTTATATTTTAAACACTAGACTAATTTTGCATGATTGACCATCAGAATAGAAAAAAAAAAATCAGTGCAAAATCAGCTGGCTATTAAAACAGCAACAAAAAAACCCAAGTGCAAAATCAGCTAGCTATTTAAACAAACAAACAAACACCCCAGATTATATTCTGTGAAAGGAGATGTCCCAGAAAATAATGAGAGCGCACAGCTGCTGAACAGGCAGGGACAGTGCCAGGCTGTTCATGTATCGGACCACTGGCTATGGCGGCAGACAAAACAGGCGGATCCCACCTCTGTCACTTATCAGCAGCTGTGTGATGCTGAGCAGGTGTCTTCACGACACTCACTTTTTTCAGCTACAAAATAGGGATGGGCTATTTTGAACACCAAGAACACCAAGTGATGGGGTGGCTGGCAGGAATGATATGGGATGCCATGTGAGACCTGCTCAGCAAAGTGCTTGCCGGAAAAATGACCCTTAATAAGCGGGAGCTCTTTATTAGCTGGTTGAGCAAGGGCTTGAGAAGACAACACGCTTCCCTGAAAGACCTGCAAGACAGGGATGTAAAAGGGCATGCCGAAGGGAGAGAGGCACGCCTACCAAGGAGGAATGCCACCACATCGGACCAAACCAGCGACAGCAGAAGAGAACGGCGATGGCTAACAGAATGTTCAAGTCTCGAAGGTTAGGCGATGATAAAATACATAAATTGCCTTTTTTCCATTACATGCCTTTTGTTTTGTTTTTCCTGTAACGAAATACATGTCTAGCTTTCAGCGTGGAGCTGAATAAAAGGGTATCAAGTGTTTTCTTTAACACAAACGTCAAAAATGGCACGTGTGAAAGGCTTCCCAAGGCACTGCGGGTGGGAGGGGCGGGGAAAGAACGATCTGGGCCTCGGCTGTCGCTCAAGAAGTGGCAGCAGCCGGTGGAGCCCTGGTCAGGCTGGACGCCCTCCCTCCAAAGCCAGGAGTCCTCCCGCTCCCATGACAACACAGCCCTCGTCTTATCTGATCAGTTCACTGGTGCAAAAGGACTAGCTGGGTTGCAGGCCGATCTGCAACACTTACAAGCTGTGTGGTCTGGGCAAATCCATTACCTTCTCCAGACCTCAGTTTCCTCATCTGTGAAAAGGGGACATATGCCTGCTAATATTTCTGCCTCACAGACTGTTGTTACCATCAAGTAAAGTGTGTCTGAAACTATAAAGCAGCAAAAGCATGGAAGGAATTCTATTATTAGAAACAACCACCTATTTGGAAACAATGTATTAACACGCTATTACGCCTACAGCAGAGGCTTAAAAAATAAACTTCTAGGACCGAAATGAAACGCTGACAAAGGACTGAATAACTTAGGACATGTTTGGAAATGATTAAAACTTCAATTATTCTATAGGTAAGCAAAATGATTCTTCGGGACATTGTAACACTGCATGCTAATCAACCTGAGGAGAAGCAGTAACTTCCAGCAGCTCGTGGCAAAGAGCCAACTGTCTGCTGGGTGAGTCGGTGCCTAAAGAAACTGAATTAGCTTTTCAGAGGAGCCAGAAAACTGAGCCCTGATGCCGTGAATCCTGATAGCAGTGGAGCTCTGAACACGGCCCCTCCCTGTAGAGTTCTGTTGCTTTCTTCCCTCTGAATTAGATGCAGATGAATGCAGTTACAACTGGTTTACAACTGCCTAACAGTACTTGTTGAAAAACTATCATCAAATGTATGAAAACTCAGACACTGCAACTGAGACAGAGAATTATACATTTGACAAAAATGATACAAATTATGTGAAATATCTGCATTTGGGAGCTACTGTGTTTTTGTGGCATGAAACAGCCTATATGCCTTGTTGGGTATGAACATGTGTATTTTATAAAATAACAGTCCTGCCTGAATAGCCAACTATGCTAGCTCACCCTCTGCTGAACAAGTAGTTTAATATACTGTTATAATAAACTTGGGGGACTTCCCTGGTGGCGCAGTGGTTAAGAATCCGCCTGCCAATGCAGGGGACACGGATTCGAGCCCTGGTCCAGGAAGATCCCACATGCTGTGGAGCATCTAAGCCCATGCACTACAACTACTGAGACTGAGCTCTCGAGCCCGCGAGTCACAACTACTGAAGCCCGCACACCTAGAGCCCATGTGCCACAACTACTGAAGCCCGCGCGCATAGAGCCCATGCTCCACAGCAAGAGAAGCCACCACAATGAGAAGCCCGCGCACCACAACAAAGAGCAGCCCCTGCTCGCCGCAGCTAAAGAGAAAGCCTGTGCGTAGCAACGAAGACCCAATGCAGCCAAAAATAAATTAATTAATTAAAAAATAAAATAAAATAAAATAAAAAAATAAACTTGGAAACGAATGGAGAGAAAATTGAGCACAGGGTAACTCCACAACTGGCTTAGAAAGCAGAAAACAAAGCAGAACAGAAAAGAACCTTAACAAGTAACACCACAAGCAAACAAAAGCAGTTCAGTGACTCCAAAACCTTCAACAGCCCCCAGCCACCGCACCGCACCCGCACACGTAATCCAAACCAAATAAAAGATCAATTATTTCACGGGGACATAAAACACAAATGCATCAGCAGCTGTATCCAAGGTTTTTGCTTGTTTGCTTGGTTTTAATTTTTCTATAATGCCGTTAAATAGCAAAGCAAAATTCAATGCTACCTTGGAAGCTTAGAGGTGACCTCTTTGCAAAACATAAGCCAGATTAAGCAAGTTCCTGAGTAGTGTGGACATGTATTTCCCATATAAAAATAAAATTATAGGGCTTCCCTGGTGGTGCAGTGGTTGAGAGTCTGCCTGCCGATGCAGGGGACAGGGGTTCGTGCCCCGGTCTGGGAAGATCCCACATGCCGCGGAGCGGCTGGGCTCGTGAGCCATGGTCGCTGAGCCTGCACGTCCGGAGCCTGTGCTCTGCAATGGGAGAGGCCACAACAGTGAGAGGCCCGTGTACCGCAAAAAAAAAAAAAATTAAAATAAATGAAAATAAATAAAATTATAACATTAGGACAAATGTGACATATACTCAACAACGTGAAGTCTGAGTACAAAATAAAACTGCATGATTTCTATAAACCACCGCAGTGCTGTTACTTTGCCGTCACACTATGCATGCTTTAAGCTACTGACTGAAGCTTAGTAACGTTGGGTACCTAAATTCCACACTGGTGACAGTGACCAGACCTGACGGGTGTAATTAAACAACTGTGAATTCAATTAGAAATTGTATTTGCAAAACTGGGCTACATTTTTTTGTGTGTGTGTGTGCGGTACGCGGGCCCCTTACCGCTGTGGCCTCTCCTGCTGCAGAGCACAGGCTCCGGACACGCAGGCTCAGCAGCCATGGCTCACGGGCCCAGCCGCTCCGCGGTATGTGGGATCCTCCCGGACCGGGGCACGAACCCATGTCCCCTGCATCAGCAGGCAGACTCTCAACCACTGCGCCACCAGGGAAACCCCTGGGTTACATTTTAAGACTGATTATTAAGACCCAATTAATTTTGAAAATAAAGCACTCCTTAACTCCTGTGTTCTGTTACCAAAATGTAGACTTCATTTCAAATAGTAGTATAGGTTTATGCCTAACGTGAACTTTCAACCACTGATTTATTTTCTTTCTGATCAAATCATTTAGTCTTGATTCATGAACTAATAATGCTTTTAAAAAGCTCTAAATAAGTCTTAAATCTAGAAAACAAGTATCGTTTCCTTCTGCCTGCCTATTTGAGGAAACCCCAAATTGTGTGAGAACAGCACCAAAGTAAACTCACTCACAGTGCAATCATCATCTCCCTTCAGCTGGTTTTCTGTGTGCTGCTTTGCTTCAGCAACAGTATGGAAGGGTATCTATCCCCAAACACCCTCTCCCGAAACCCTTGGTGCTCCATGAAAAGGGTTTAGCCTGCAAGCCACGTTAGTCTATCACTACAGAATTGTTTCCTATTGAGCAAATACACTTCTCAGGATGAGAAAGAGAACAATCTCAATTGCTGAGTCTTAAAATAAATCAAAATAAATCAAACTGATAAAGATCTATCTTGACATCATCTGTATTACAAAGTGAGACTGTTCCATAGATGGTCACAAGCGTGAGATTCATGAATGAGGTGTGCCAGCAGCTTCAAGTTAAGCAAAAGGCAGATATTAATTACTGATAGATCCTCTTCTCAGGTTACTGATCAACCGTGTGTGTGACAATCACTCCAAAATTTGCAAAATACTGCTTTAAGTGAAACAAGTTAATAGGACCCCCAGTATCTCTTAATTTTAAAAAAATCAGAAAAAAGATGTTCAGGTAAACTACCAACCCCACGCAGTCAACTCCATCCATGAGCTCCTCTATCAAAGCGGGGAGAGAACACAGTGCTGCACTGTTTATCTCCTTGGCCACTTCTCCCCAGGCTGTGAAATCCCTGAGGGTAAGACCCGTCTTAGCCTAGCTATCCCCAGCATTGGGCCCAGCGCCCTGATACTCCACACGTGGGAGGAGATATCTGAAAGGACACCCTCTGTGTGGCATTCAACACATTCTCAATGTCTCCCCTGATAGTCTACCCTTCCAACCAACCTCCTCTCCTGCTAATCAAGCACAGTACTTCAAATGTTCCACTTAAAAAAAAAACAGGGGCTTCCCAGGTGGTGCAGTGGTTGAGAGTCCGCCTGCCGATGCAGGGCACACGGGTTCGTGCCCCGGTCTGGGAAGATCCCACATGCCGCGGAGCGGCTGGGCCCGTGAGCCATGGCCGCTGCGCCTGCGCGTCCGGAGCCTGTGCTCTGCAACGGGAGAGGCCAGAACAGTGAGAGGCCCGCGTACCGCAAAAAAAAAGAAACAAAAACGGTGAATATCCATCTCCTAAACTCCAGAGGTTGCCATGCCCACCAGCCCCCTCCAAGGCTACCCTTGATACAGCTGACTCCAAGTTCAGTTCCCTCTAGGACGTGTGGGTCTGAATCCTCTTCCTACCAAGGGAACAAACCAAGAAGAAATTGACAAAATTCACCTCACTGAACACACTCAGGAGGAAGACTGGAAAGAGGAAGAGAGACTAAAAATGAGGATATTCTACAAAAGCAATGACCACAGGCATGTCATCATCTGTGGAGACTGCAAATACTCCTCAAACCCAATCAGTCTAAGTGGCAAATGCCATTAACATCCAAACACGAATTCAGGGGAAAACCAGCATCATCTTCAAACACCAACTCACCCTGGCACCTGGCAAAGCCGCAGGATTCCGCTCACTGCCTCCTAGCCCCTCTCACCCCACGCCCCCGACCCCCGAGTTCCATGCCTCACACTGGCAGATTCTCATCTCTGCTGGCTTCCCTGGCCCCGGAGCCCGGGTCAGAGAGTGAGACAAGACTTTCTGGCTCTGCCTCCCAATTAATTTAAGACTATACATCCCTGTGGATCCCAATTTGGGATCTACAAGTTTTACTCATGGTGACATTAGGACAAGCCTTGTAAATGAATCCTTAAAAACTACCACTGCACAGGGCCCCTATTTGCTGTTCAGAAAATTGATATCTCCCTCAGGAGAAAACCACCAAAATAAATAAAGCTAAGCTTTTTGCTGGCATCTTCCTACCCGTTATCAATAATGCTCACCCCGAGGCCCACTCTTGCTACGCGGACCCTGTCCCCGCCAACGCTACTGGCTTATTAACCTCACCCACAAACTCATTTACTGCCCCCTCCATCCTAAAACCACCACCAGCATCACCATCATTCTTCCCTTCATCATCAAACCGCCAAACTCTCAGGGATGACAGTTTACCCACTGCTTCAATCCCCGCTCTTTTTAAACTTATTCTCTGCGATCTGGCCTTTGCCTCTCGCGCTCTGGGAACTGTGCTAAACTGCCTGGTGGGCCTGCCTCTGCCTTCCCCGGCTAAGCCTGACCTTGCTTTCTATGCCCTTGAAGTATGCGCCTCCCTGGACTTCCAACGGGCTAATTCCTTTCCGGATCTCCTTCTGCCTCTACAGTATAAAACTCTGGCCTGGGCCCAAAAGGTGGGATGCAAAGCAGATACAAAACGAACTCATAGTGATATAAACTGTAACTTCATCCCCACAGGTTGGAGGAGAAAAGATATCATTATCCGGGCGGGTTCTCTACTTCCCGAGGAAGTGATAAGGATGTCTCCCAAGGCCTGAGTTCGCGTTCTTTATCATTTGATACTCCAAGTGTCTGCCTGGACAGTCACTTTCTAGTTTTAGAGTCCATAAGATTTGTGAAGGGCTGCAGGTCTAGGCAGAGGCCCTCGCCACTCCCTTCCAAGCTGGGGCTCCCAAAGGGGCACACTCAGCATGTGCAGACAAGACCTGGACCCCTGTCTTCTACCCCCAGCACCTCTGGTGCCTCTGGCCACCGGCCTCAGCTTGATTTCTGAGCCATGGCTCACGCCTCCCCTCTCCTGCACGGTACACGCCCAGACTGACCACTGGAATGTGTGTGTCCCCGTCCTGTTCCAGCCTCCACAACACTTGCAAGAAAAGAGGTGCTGATGGAAGACAGAGTGATGGTGAGACTTACTGCTTTCCATAACAGCCTCAGACATTTACTGCATGAGCCTGGCCGTGGAGCTCCCACCGGCGTGACTGTGACAGAATCCCTCCAAGTCAGAACCCTCTTCCTCCAAAAGCAGATCCACAAGGCAGCAGGGAGGAGCTTCAGATGTCCTCAGAAAGCCCGTCACCTGTACCCGCCCCCCCTTCCTCACCTCATATATCGTGTCTTCCAACTCCCCTGCAGGAGCTCAGCTAAACCCACGTGGGTCAGGGTCCCAGGACAGAGCCTCACCCTGGGGAGCCAGGGCCGGTCTGCCAGGGACAAGCAGTGTCCAGGGCAGGGTTTCTTTTTTTTTTTACTTCTTTATTGGAGTATAATTGCTTTACAATGGTGTGTTAGTTTCTGCTTTATAACAAAGTGAATCAGTTATACATATACATATGTTCCCATATCTCTTCCCTCTTGCGTCTCCCTCCCTCCCACCCTCCCTATCCCAGCCCAGGGCAGGGTTTCTTAAGGAGCGGAGACTCAGTGTCTGTGACCTACTGAAAGTTGGTCCTGGCAAGAGTTCAGGGGGAAATAGTGAGGATTTTTTCAGTGAAAAAATAAAAGTACAGCACAGTAATACCTATGAAAGGCAAAGCAATGTTAAACTTGAAAAATCCGTTCTGCTCAGGACCTGCTGAGATGTGAGAGAATGGATTGTTTCGTGGACTTCAGAGACAGGCCCCCCATTTGTTTTGGACACATACTTAACGTTCAAACAAACTGTCCTCCAGCTGATTTTACTGCCTTGCTCTTTTCTGGTGACATCTACAGCTGGTTCTCTGTTAGGTTTTTTTGTTTCTGTTCTTTTTTTGTCCCGAACAGTGACCGCCAGAGCTGTTCCTAGCACGTAACAGGCTCTTCTGAATACATTGCTGCTGACTAAATTACGGTGTTAGTCAGCTATTTGACTCTGGGTTTTTGATTTCAATGCTCCACAGAATTACACTTGTTCTCCCACGGGAAAGCCAACATGTATGCATTTGCATGGATTCTGAGTTTTGAAAACATGGATTTTTTTTTCCTCTTAAAAAAAGGAAAAGAAACAACTTAGCTAGATGTATGAAAAAGAAAAAAAAAAAAAAAAAAAAAACCTGAAGTTCCTTTTTAATAGTATCCCCATACCGCCTCCAACTTGGAATTCTTGGAATCTGGCAACCTTATCAGCTGGAAATAACAAATACAAAAATAACACATTTAATACTTTTATAATGAAATTTCTCTAAAACTTTGATATAAGTCGAATGCCTATCTTATTTATATTCACCCATCCGTCCACCCAAAAATGTGTATTTTTTCACTAGATGCTGAGGACTATAGTTAGAGCAGATGACATAGAAATCAATAAAATGCGTTCTCTACCCTCACAAGGCTGAAAAACAATACAAAACACGAGCTGCTATATAAGACGTGCACATGAAGTACTATTCCAGCATTTAACCCTGTGGAATTCAGGGGAGGAGAGGTGGCAACTTGAGGACAGCCTTCACAGGAGGTGACAGGCCACAACAATGATGTGGCATCTGAACTCAGAGGCCCACCTACCAACCAAAAAACTCCATCACCTTATGACTCTGTGCTGACCTTCCCGGTGGCCAGAGCCAGCCGGCCAGCAACTAGAGACTTGGCAGCACTTAAAGTGACCAGTGAGATCTCCTTCAGGGCTGGGAGCTGCCTTCTCCATCAACGGGAAGGAGAAGAGAACTCAGCAGGGGCGATGGAGCAAATGCCCAAAGATCTGAGATTTTTATCCTCCTTTATGGTGGCTTCTCAGTTGGGTGTGTTGCAGGATACAGAATCATAGACAGGCTTGGGCTTCCCTGGTGGCGCAGTGGTTGAGAATCTGCCTGCCAATGCAGGGGACACGGGTTCGAGCCCTGGTCTGGGAGGATCCCACATGCCGCGGAGCAACTGGGCCCGTGAGCCACAACTACTGAGCCTGCGCGTCTGGAGCCTGTGCTCCGCGACAAGAGAGGCCGCGACAGTGAGAGGCCCGGGCAGCGCGATGAAGAGCGGCCCCCGCTTGCCGCAACTAGAGAAAGCCCTCGCACAGAAACGAAGACCCGACACAGCCAAAAAAAAATAAATAAATTTATCTGAAAAAAAAGAATCATAGACAGGCTTAAACAGCTTAGAAATCTTGCACACACAATATGCTCAGAAAGTGTGAGCCGCACCAAACACTCTTGGTAGTTACTTAGGACCAAGGAAATGAGCAATACCTACCACCAAAAGCAACAACAGTTTACTCTAATTATTTTTAATTATTTAGAAATAAACATTCATTTTTCATTCACATAAAGGGAAAACCCTGTACATGTCTAGCCATAGGTCAGACAGAAATAGCTGAGTCCTACCACCTCTACCTACTGACCATGGGGCTCCAGACTGAAGACTTTGACCCCAGGCGCTGTCCGCCTGGCACCCCAAATCCTGTCATTATTGTAGGCAACTTCAACACACCTGGCAGCCAGATGGAACCTTAGCCTTTCAATCCTCTGACCTCATTAATCGTAAAGATTTTCACTCCATTCACCACTCCCAAGGCCATTCTCTAGGTCTCATCACTTCTTTATGCCTGGAAATCTTAAATTTGAACTAATCTTATCACAAACTCCTGTTTTGTTTAAGAAACACACATACATAGTCTAAAACACACAAAAATCAAGTCATTCTGCAAGGCTTAAAATGAAACACAGAAACCTCAGCTCCGTCACCTCTTCAAAAGTAACTTCCCATCCCAGTGAAAAGTACTGTCTACTGTTGTGAATTTCACAATGATATGCCTTGATGTGGCTCTTTTCTTCCATCACTGGGTTGGGCACTTAGGATGCATTTTCAATCTGGAGATTCATTTAATCAGTTCTGGGATATTTTAATCCCATTTTATTCCATTATTCCTTGGTTAACTCCTTTCCTTCCAGTTTGCTTTCTAAGATTCATACTTACTCAATGCTAGACTTCCTAGACTGAACCTTTTTTTCCCTCCTTAGTTTCCATCACTTTTATTTTTCTGTTTTACATTCTAGGAGATATTTTTATTTTCCAAAGCTTTGATAGATTTATTTTTTTCCTGGCTGTTGTATTCTTCCTCAACATTTTATTTTTGAAAAAACTTCAAAACTACATAAGAAGTTTTAAAAAATAGTACTATGTTTAAAACAAGGTTTTAAAAATAGTACGACGAAAATCTCTCTGTATACCCTTTACCTAAATTTACCAATGATTAACATTATACCACATGTGCCCTCTCATTTTATGTATACTTTTTTTTCTTTTGCTAAACCATTTGAAATGTGACATTTCACCCCCATGTACTTTAGAATGCTTTTATATACGAACAGGGACATTCATCCTACACAACCACAATACTATTATCACACTCTTGTGACACAGCACCAAAACTGGACAACTGGTCACTTTTTAAAGATTTGTTGCAATGTGGCATCTGAAATCACATCAATGAGCCTTTCTTACTGTGTTACATTAAAATCCATTGGTCTATTCAATGGGGAAAATATAGTCTTTTCAACCAATGGTGTGGGGACACCTGGCTATCTACCTAAAAAGAATGAAGTTGGACCCTTACTTTACACCATATACAAAAATTAGACCAAAATGCATTAAGGACCTAAATATAAGAGTGAAAACTATAAAATTCTTAGACGAAAACATAGGGGAAAAGCTTCATGACACTGGATTTGGCAATAATTTTTTGGACATGACACGAAAAGCACAAGAAACAAAAGTGAAAATAGATAAATTGGATTATATCAAAATTTAAAACTTCTGTGCATCAAAGGACACAATCAACAGAGTGAAAAGGTAACCTATGTAATGGCAGAAAATATTAGCAAATCATATATCTGATGAGGGGTTAAAATCCAGAATATGCTAAAAACTCCTATAACTCAACAACAAAACCAAACAACCTGATGAAAAAATGGGCAAATGACTTGAATAGACATTTCTCCAAAGAAGACATACAAATGGGCAACAAACACATGAAAAGATGCCCAACGTCATTAATCATTAGGGAAATGCAAGCCAAAACGACAATGAGCTACCACCTCACACCCATTAGGATTTTCATAATCAAAAAAACAGAAAATATATTTTGACAAGGATGTAGAGAAACTGGCACCTTTGTGCACTGTTGGCGGGAATGTAAAATGGTGCAGCCATTATGGTTGGCAGTATGTATGTATATATATATTGAGTCCTCAAAAAATTAAAAATAGAATTATATGAAAAAAATTCACTGATCTAAATAATACTTTGAATAGATCTTTCAGCTATGTGTATACATATACATATATACTATATATAACATGAGTTATGTATGTAACATCATGCTTTGGTCATTTGGGAAATATTAGTTCACTGAGTTATGTAGCTCTTCCAAATGTTGACACATTTCATTACATATATCAAAATTCACATTTATTAATATCGCCCCTAAGCATCAGAAAAGTCTTAAGTATTAGGAACTTTCAAGACTTGGTAGCAGACACAGGTTTTCTCAAATCCTAATTTTTGCTTGGAAGCTTGAATTTTAACATAGGCAACAAAAGCTCTCCACGGCTTTCCTTTAGAATATAGGTGCCAAATACCCAAATCTGAATAACGATGTATATATATGTCATTCTTTTTTTTTTTCGGTACGCGGGCCTCTCACTGTTGTGGCCTCTCCCGTTGCAGAGCACAGGCTCCGGACGCACAGGCTCAGCGGCATGGCTCACGGGCCCGGCCGCTCCGCGGCATGTGGGATCTTCCCGGACCCGGGCACGAACCCATGTCCCCTGCATCGGCAGGCGGACCCCCCAACCACTGCGCCACCAGGGAAGCCCTATATATGTCATTCTTTTAAGTGAAAGTGGCGTTCCCTCAGAGTGGCTAGGCCAGCATGCAAATCCACACTGTGCACCAGTGCTTTTCCTAGAGACGAGTATCATCCCTCAGTAGGTGACAGAAGTTCTTTATCTGTACTTCCCATTTCCTCATGCATAATACGAAGATGATACCTGTGCATAATACGTGCATATTCATTATTTTAATAAAAATAATGTTCACTGCTTCAACAAGGGAAATTGTATATTTTTTAAAACTGTAGGTGCTTTGTGGCCATGAATAAAATGACCAGTTTGGAGCCAGTGCCTTAATTCATGCTAAGGTGCCAGCAGTTCTACCCACCACTGCTTCTGCCCTGTAAGTGCAAATGTCAACATGGAGACAAAAGCAAATGCAACAGTTTGCTAACCATCTCCTCTCTCTCTACCCCTTCCAGTCAAATGGAAATACTTCTGATTCTTGGAGCAGGTTTTGCTGTGCTTACCTCAACTGTCATTTCCCCATCTCCCCCCAGTTTATTGTTCAGGTCTGGAGCCGTGTCCTCTAGAACAGGTCAGGTTGCCCTGCTCGGTGCTCCCACAGTGCCCGTCCGCTATGGTCAGGGAGTTTAGGAAGGAGCTGCTGAGAACCCCCTCCCCACTGGTGCCTGCCTCCATCCTGGCAGGCACTCAACAGTGATTCTTTCTTTGCTCATCAGACTGACTCTTTCTTTAAATTAATTAAGTAATTAATTCTTTTTTTTTTTGGCTGCGTTGGGTCTTCGCTGCTGCGTGCGGGCTTTCTCTCTAGTTGCAGTGAGCAGGGGCTACTCTTTGTTGCAGTGCGTGGGCTTCTCATTGCAGTGGCTTCTCTTTGCTGCGGAGCACAGGCTCTAGGTGCACAGGCTTCAGTAGTTGTGGCTCGCGGGCTCTGGAGTGCAGGCTCAGTAGTTGTGGCACACAGGCTTAGTTGCTCCGCAGCATGTGGGATCCTCCCGGGCCAGGGCTCGAACCTGTGTCCCCTGCATCGGCAGGCGGATTCTTAACCACTGCACCACCAGGGAAGTCCCCAGACAGACTCTTAAACCTAAATTAAAGCTCTCTCTATAAAGCTGGCTGATACAACATGGTAACACAGACAGCACTCTGAACGCAGGCACTAAGGCCAGGCTTGACATGCAAGAGGAGTCTGGCTTTATCGCCTCTAAGTCTGAAAAAGATGAGAGGTTTAGGTCTGCTGTGTGAGTCCCAGTCCTGTACTCCTGACAACCCCAATGTGCCTGTCATCTAGATAAGGGTCCAGACTCCTTCCAGAGACAAAGCATGACGGCCATCTCCCCAGGACAGCAAAGGCAACAGGGTCCACTCCTGGGCGGGCCACTGCCCTGTACCAGCAGACCCTGCCAATGTAGGCACCCTCCACTCTGGCCAGACAAGAAAGGTCTCAGCTCTCCTGACAGCTGCCCCCCTTCAGCCGTCAGCTGGTGCTGAGCGCCCACGGGAGCGATGCCATGCTAGCCCTTACCAACCCTCCTTTGCTACCAGTCCTCCCCATCCCTTTCCTCCCACTGGGTCTAGGTGACAATAAAGCTTTATCGTGCTTTATCCACACCGTGTGAGACTACGTTTCTACGGAAATACAGTCTGGGGAAGGAAAATGAACCTGCTAGAAAATCAGTCCCTGTTCCTAATGTAGCTCAGCCATATCATGTTTTAGTGGGACTTCTGATTTTCTTGCAAGGACCTCCTACTAAACTATAAATTCCTGGAGGTTATCAAGCCTAATATCCCCAGTGCTTACCTGGAATATAGCAGATGCTCAAAAAATATCTGCGGAGGCAATTTCATGAGATAGTGTGTGTAAAGTTCTTAGCACCGTGACTGTGACACAGTCAGGAGCCAACCGTGGACGCTGTTCTGATTGTGATATGGTGACAATGACAACAATATTAGGGTTTACACATATTATTCAGTAATTTTTTGCTCTACTGGCCTCGCTGGCAATGTGCAAAGAATATTATTTATTAGGATCTTGTCATCTTAGCATGTGTCTAAGTGCCATGAGGAACGAGGCACTTCTGGAATCTTAAAACCCCATGTTCCCTCTGCTCTTGGGGTGGTAATTCTCGTTATTAATTTCCGCCGTCTTCCCAGGATTTCACTGCAGACTCACAATCCAATAGCCACCTAATCACTGAAAACCAAGGGCCCTTATTTGATAACTGGTCGAGCACATCTTGATTAGGCACAGGCAACCTGCTTTTGGGCATGGCCCGCCATCCTCACAGCGCACGCAGCAAACACCTCTGAGGATAGCGCCGACAACTTCAATAAAAGGAGTAGCAGTGATCTTGGAATTTCAGAAAACATTTGACAGGGTTCCACATCACATCAAAGGTTAACAGCCAGTCTCTGAGAGCCATACGAGAGTCTGTTTTGGAAATAAGTTCATCTGCATCTTTTTTTTTAAGATTCCACATATAAGCGATATCATATGATTTCTGTCTTTGTCTGACCTACTTCACTTAGTATGATAATCTCTAGGTCCATCCATGTTGCTGCAAATGGCATTATTTCATTCTTTTTTTATGGCTGAGCAATGTTCCACTGTATGTATATACCACATCCTCTTTATTCATTCCGAAATGATGGATATTTAGGTTACTTCCTAATGTCCAACATCATTAATTATGAGAGAAATGCAAATCAAAACTACAATGAGGTAACACCTCAGACCAGTTAGAATGGGCATCATCAGAAAGTCTACAAATAACAAATGCTGGAGAGGGTCTGGAGAAAAGGGAACCCTCTTGCACTGTTGGTGGGAATGTAAATTGGTGTAGCCACTATGGAGAACAGTATGGAGGTTCCTTAAAAACGAAAAATAGAGCTACCATATGATCCAGCTATCCCAGTCCTGGGCATATATCCGGAGAAAACTGTAATTTGAAAAGATACATGCACTGCAACGTCCATAGCAGCACTATTTACAATAGCCAAGACATGGAAGCAACCTGGAATAGCCTTGTATTTCAACTGCATTTAATTAACTGCTCCCTTTCCTCTCCCAACTCCTTCCTAACCCTGAGATTCAGCACCAGGGGTTTCCCGGGGCACCAATGTCCCCCAACAGCCATCAGAGGTCCCTGCTGTACTCGACAGAGGCATCTGCCTTGTCTTTGGCTCTGCATGAACAGTATTTGAAGGTACAAAATTTTATTTACTTTCCAAACCACTGAATGGCTTTACTTTTTAAACATTCATTTTACTCTTCCACTGAGTCATTACCTTTATCTCTGCTTCCAAGCTTTCCTCCTTCCTCCTGCTTTAATGGACGAGGATGTTACACTTGCTCAGGCCCCTCCTGCCTCCTCTAGGAGCTTGTCCAATCAACTACCCACCTTTCCGGGGCTTCCCTGGTGGCGCAGTGGTTAGGAATCCGCCTGCCAATGCAGGGGAGACAGGTTTGAGCCCTGGTCCGGGAAGATCCCACGCACTGCGGAGCAGCTAAGCCCGTGCACCACAACTACTGAGCCTGCGCTCTAGACCCCGTGAGCCACAACTACTGAGGCCTCGTGCTGCATCTACTGAAGCCTGCGCACCTAAAGCCCGTGCTCCACCACAAGAGAAGCCGCCGCAATGAGAAGCCCGCGCATTGCAACGAAGAGTAGCTCCCACTCGCCACAACTAGAGAAAGGCCGCACGCAGCAACGAAGGCCCAACACAGTCAAAAATAAATAAAATTAATTGAAAATATGGGGAAAGGTAGGTAATTTTTTTTAATCTCCCCTTCCCCACAGGCTCATGACTCTTAGCATTTAAGCATGTTCCAGACTCTTCCATATTAAAAAATATGAATAAACCCTTCCTTGACTCCATTCCCCCGCCAATACCACACTCTCGTCTCCTGTTCAGTCAAATTGCACGAGTTTGCTATGCTCGCTCCTCACCACCTGAGGCTCCATTTGACCTAGTCTACACCACACCGCCCCCAGCTCTCCAACATCCGTCAGGTCCCCTGTGACCCTTACACACGTACACCTCGTGGGGCTTTTTCAGTCCACTCTGCTTGACCTCTTCGCAGCCTCAGAGCCTGCTCCCCACTCCCTCCCTGGTCTTGGAGCCCCCTCCAAGTTCTCTTCCCACCCTCTGGATCCTTCTTCATAGGCTCCTCCCTTTCCAATAGGCCCTCCGGATACAACCAGTCTTCTTATCAGTCTAAAAGTTCTCCCCAGGGGCATGTGTTCTCCCCAAAACCATCTTTCTGTCAACTCCCTCATCATGCCCCAACCTCACTTCTGAGCCCCAGACCCATTCATTTTAGAGCTTTCGGAAAACCAGCACTTGTCAGTCTCACAAATGCCTCAAATCTAGCATATCCCAAACAGAAATCATCTCTTCCTACCCTCCTGGCCCTTCTCCAGGATTCACACCATCCCTCCAGGTCCACAAGTCTTCTTCTGCTCAGAAGTCATCCCAGTCTTTTTGCTCTGTCTTCACCTGCCACATCCAACCAATTGAAGGATTGCTTAATCTACTACCCGCATATCACTCTAATCTGTCCACTTTTCTCTATTCCCATTGTCACTGACTCAGTCTAAAACATCACGTCCTCTTACCTGGGCTGCTACAACAGCTCCCAGGTGACCTCCAGGTATTCACCAACCTTCAAAATCTTTGATCATTTCTGCAATGTCAACAAGATCACTAGCGTGACTGTTCTAAAATGGGACTTTGATCCCACGGGTTCCCTTTTGAAAGCCCTCTAATGCCTGCCCGATACTGGGGTTGACAAGTCCTTTGGGGAGCTCGGCCTTGCTTACAGCTCAGGTCTCTGTACCCGTCCCCTCCCAAAGGCAGGAAGCCCTATCATCCTCCCCAGCCACAAGGCCTTTGTGCTGGCTTTTTCTTCTTCATTCTACACTTTCTCTCCATCCTTCTATCCAGCTCTCCATTTAACATAGTTAATTCCTCATCTTTCTTCAGAAGACTCAGCTGAAAAGTCACTTTCTGTAGCAGCTGATTCTCTCTACCTTTAAGGGTAGGGTGGGAGCTCCTGTTGTATACATATGAGATGGGGGTCAAAGAGGGCATGATCTCTTTCGGAAACATCACCCATAATTACTCATAGGATCTTGCACCAGGCTGCAAGTTCAACGAGGATGAGGGCTAGACCTTTCACAAGCAGCTGGCACAGTACAGCCTCCCTTAACAGGTGCCCAATAAGTTTTTGTTAAATAAATTATAAAGAAAGTGTCCTCATAAACATCATGTTTTAACTGGTTTCACTGAATTCTGAATCATTTCTTTGTCCTTCATTGTCCAACTCTGACAAATAAACATTAGTGTTTTACAACAAATCAAATAATTCCCAGAAGTTTACAGATATGGAGGATATCGACATATATACATCGCACACACACGATACATCAAATACACATACATATATCATATAAGTATACAGATATGTATTATACATACACACATCAAAACATTAAAGACCAGCTATCTGAAACCCTCTCAGCATGCCCATTTTCCCTCAATTAGAAGCAAAAAAAAAAGCTCTCATCGTTCCCTTGATCCTCAGCCTAATTCCAGAACCCCCTTTAGCCCCCATCTCATTATCCAGAAAAATCAGATTATCCGTTCACTGGAATGACGCACAACTCAAAAGAAAGCCAAATCAGAACTACTGAAATGCCCACCAAAAATTGATACCAAAGGTTTCAATTCAACGACAGGACTCCCTCAGTTACAAATGGATGTACGAAATGACGTTCTATCAACAATTTTAGCTTAATGATAATTTTCACAACAAAAATTGGACTAAGTCCGATAATCATCAAGTCATCGTTAATCAACAAATGTCACTCATTATTTTACAGTTAAAAGTTGCAGAAATCTGAAATCAACACGTCATTCATTTACTCCTTCATCAGCACTCTGCTGAGCGCCTTCTGTGCACGAGGCCCTGCTATCAGGATTCCTTCCGCATTATAGGAGGAGCAAAACACACACCACTCCCATCCTCAGGTTCTGTTATGTCCAGAAATCAGGTCTTCCACTAAATACTATATTCCAAATCTAAGAACACTGTTTACTGAAAGGCATATCACAATTCAATGTGCCACTAAGATACAAATTTTCAAAATGCTGCTACAACACAATACTAAGATGTGAAGTTTTGTAAAATCATATTCTAATTTCAGTTACTATAATGTGAAAAAATATTTCTTAGAATCAATAAAATCCCATCTTCTAATCTCAAACTCTAACTCTCCTACATTTTAAACAGCAAGTTGTGTTTTGATTTCCTTTGTAAATGTGTTTAGCCACAAAGTTAGAGAAAGTTTTAATCTCAGAATTGTCCTTGAGGGGAAGAGCCATATGACTCAACATAACAAATATGCTAGGCTGGTTCTCCACTCCAACTTCATTCTTACATATTCTAAACTACAGAAAACTTTGGATATTCTTCATTTGGATTCAAAATTGCTAACATTTTTGCTACATTTGCTCATGTGCACCCATTCTCTCGATAGGTAGATAGATAGTGTAGTGTCTATATATAGAGAGAGCTATATAGTGTGTATGCTTTGAGCTATAGATATAGTGTGTATGCTTTGAGCTATAGATATAGTGTGTATGTTTTGTGTGGACAGAAAAAGAGGTACATATACACAAATATACATTTTCTTTGGCTGAACTACTTCAGAGTAAGTTGCAGACATTATGATACTTCACTCCTAGATATTTTAGCAGTTTCCCACATATTCATCATACCATTACCACACCCAAGCAATTAACCTTCATACAGTGATTATCTACTCCATCCCATATTCAAACTTCCCCAAGTATTTAAAAACTGCACTTTAATAGCATTTTTTTAAACAAATCCAGGATCCAAGGAATGATCACGCACTACATTCAGTTTCATGCCTCTTTAATCTCTTTTAATAAAGAACCACTCCCCTGCCATTCATTTTTTTTAAAGTTTTTGGTCTTCCACAATAGACATTTTTGAAGAGTCCAAGTATTTTGTAAAATGCCCCCTGATCTGGACTTGTCTGGCTGTGTCTCAATGGTGAGATTCAGGTTAAAGATGTTGTCAAGAGCACGTCCCAGGTGGTACGTTGTGTATTCCTCATTGCGTCACACCTGGAGACACATCCCCCAGAAGACAGGGCCCTGTCCTGACTCCATCGACTGCAGTGCAGCTCCAAACCACAGGAGTCCGCGCCTTCCCCATGCCCAGATCCCAGCCTCACGTGAGAACAGACAGTCAGGTACCATCAGACATTTAGGGAAGCCTCCAGAGACAGCAAGCAGGCTGCTGGCAGGGAGTGAGCAGACCTGGAGAGTAACAAATTCTAAGTGAAGTGAATGAGTGAAGGTTCCAGGAGGCCTGTCCCCACTAAGAAAAACAGAGCTGACAGGTAACTGATGAGTCAGACGATCTAGGAGATTTGCACTTCTACAGGAGAGAGGCAGTAGGTAGCCATTCTAGAAAAACCAAAAACTAAGCAAAAAAAAAAAAGTAATTGTTAACTACAGGGTTATTTTTACATTTCAGGCAAACTTTCCTAAAATAATTTTTTTGCTAAAGGGATGATTTCTATTTACTTTTCCCTTCCATTTTTACAATCATCCTCCTTGTTACTCGGTGACAATAAGAGTATTTCTTTATGAAAATACCTCACACGGTTCCAGTTGGGTAATTTTAAGTTGGTTAAGAGTATGGATTTGGAGACCTGGCACTGTTAACTACCAGCTGTGTGACCCTGGCAAGCTACCCCGTGTGTGTCTCTGTACCTCAGTTTCTTCATCTATGAAACAGGGGTAGTAGAACGTACCTCACTGGATTGTGAGAATGAGATGAGTTAACACGTCAAAGGTTTAGAACAATACCTAGTACATAATGAACGTTCAATATGTTTTTGCAGTCATAGTGAATATTATTCGTATTGTAAGGCTAAGAAGCCTGTTTGAACTTTAAAACGACTCAGCAGTGAAAATTCAGCTTTTATAGAAAAAGAATATGTACTGACTGACCGTGGGTTCATGAGATTATTGTCAGTACTTAGCTAGCCGAATTCTTGGTAAACATTCCTAACTGCATCTTAGTAAACCACAGTGCCACTGAGCCACCCACTGAAAGAGCAGAGACCTGCAGCAGCTCAAAGGCATCACTTCACTTCACAGTACCCTGCAATTTACATGGATGAGAGCCTATGAGAACGGAATGGTTTCAGGTGGAGTCTGACAATACAATTCAACCAAATTATACAGGGAGAAGTATATTTTTCTTAAAAAAAAGAAAAAAATCTGGGGTCCCCTGGTGGCGCAGTGGTTTAGAATCTGCCTGCTATGCAGGGACACGGGTTCAAGCCCTGGTCTGGGAAGATTCCACATGGCACGGAGCAACCAGGCCCGTGAGCCCCAACTACTGAGCCTGCGCGTCTGGAGCCTGTGCTCCGCAACAAGAGAGGCCGCGATAGGGAGAGGCCCGCGCACCGCGATGAAGAGTGGCCCTCGCTTGCCACAACTAGAGAAAGCCCTCGCACAGAAACGAAGACGCAACACAGCAAAAATAAATTAATTAATTAATAAACTCCTACCCGCAACATCTTCTTAAAAAAAAAAACTATATGGTAGGCCCTTAGTAATTGTTGGTTAAATGCACGTAAAATTTACCGTACACAGTGGTCCTGTTATACTTTTTAAAATCCCTAACCCATTCCTGGATAACTGTCACCACTGGATACGTTATTGTCCAAAACCCCAGGATGAAAGGCTATCTTACATTAAGTAGAAGGCACCTTGCAAGCCTACTTAAAGAGAAATGAAAAACATCTGTCATGGGTTCCAGCTTATCTTTCTCTATATTTTCTACATTCCTCCTAAGTAACATCTTCATGAAAAAACAGCCAGCAAACCCAGAATCATCCCTTGATGGAATAATGAAATGTGAGCAACTGCAGGAAACAGGACTTATTTACAGTTTCACTTCACAGCTTCCTCACTGAGGCTCAGAGAGTGAATCACGTATCTGGAGTCCCAAGCAGGGAGCAAGTTCCACAGCTGTAAGTTCAGAGGCCAGTGCTCTGCCTTGGGTGTACATTTAAAGACCGAAGCTTACTGCTCTTTTATTTGGTGTTTATGCCTAGATTAGATGTATTTTAATACTAAAGATGACCACATGTGCCTTTTTGATGTGAAAAAGAAGTCCTGGGAAATCCAAACATACTTGTGGGATCCTTTGACAACTTCATTTACTAACGATCACTAATGGCCTCAAGACCAGGCGAAATCTGTGAGCCAAAGGATCAGAACGTTTGAAATGCAAACGCAAGAGAATTAATAAAAATGCCAATAGTTCTTCTGCTAAATCCTGCTTTGATAGTAAAAACTAGTCTGACAGGAACTTTAATACGGAAACCTGAGTCAGGAACTCAGTTACTCTTTTTCTTTTTAAGAAACATCTTTGCTTGGACTGGACGCTGCTCACTTACAGTCATCAACATTCCAGAAATCTAATATCCAAGGTTTTAACACACAGGATTGTATTCTTGGTTGAATGGTAGTTATATTGATTATTTCGCCATCTTTTAATAAGATTTCTTTCCTTCTTAGGCATGATTGTACCCCAAGACAGGAACAACACAGAGTACGGTCGTTATGAAAGCAGGCTTGGGCATCAGACAGACCAGGTGTGAGTCTGCACCCCACTTCTCACCAGCTGTGTGGTCGTGGGGAGGTTATTTAATCACTCTGTGCCTCAGATTCCTCAACCTAAAAATGGAGATGATCAAGTCCTACCTCATAAGACCGCTGAGAGGGAAAATAAGGAAATACGTGAAAAGCCCTCAGCACCATATCTGGCACACAGTGAGCAGCCTATCCTTGAGCTCTCACTATGGTTATGGCACTGTGGTATGGGAAAAGCAAAGGAAAGCAGCTAGAAGTACATTCTGTTTTCCTCCAGTAACAAAAACAACAACAACAAATATTTGGAAAATGAATTACAAACTAGATTGCAAAGAGTATAAACATTTATTTCAAGGCCTTGAATTCTGGCTTTAAATCACTGTTCCCTGTTTTGTACAAATTCTTCAATTAATCACTTAAACTGCTGACTGCCAAGACACCTAGACTTGATACAGACCAGCTGTCTACAAGGTGAATACACCAAGTGTTGCCACACGTGTAGGGTGGCTTCTACAGGGAAGGTAAACTGCAGGTACACTCCATCAAATCAGGTCAGGCAAGATCTATGGAGCACTGCCTGTGTACATGGCATGACCATACACAGAACCTGCAGTGGAGCAGAATGCAATCCTGGATCCCAGGAAACTGAGTGCAAATTATACATCAATACAGTTCGAAGAAATAGCTGAGAGGCTGGTTTATCATGTATGTTCACATACTTTAGTTTACCAAAACAACTTTTTTCTGTCTATGTAACCAGGAGGGTTTGGGGTTAATCAGAATAAATATGTCAAAAATGTTGTAAACCATTAAATCTAATTGTTTATAACAGGGTTTTCACTCAAACCTGCAAGTTATAAACCTTGGTTCATTGCTAACCAAACCCTGAGAAATCAACAGGAAGAACCATGAAGCACTGGATAGATTTAATTAGAGTATTATTTTAAATATAATCTTCCATTTTTTAATTGAATTTTATTTATTTTTTTATACAGCAGGTTCTTATTAGTTATCCATTTTATACATATTGGTGTATATATGTCAATCCCAATCTCCCAATTCATCACATCACCACCACCACCCCTGCCACTTTCCCCCCTTGGTGTCCATACATTTGTTCTCTGCATCTCTGTCACTATTTCTGCCCTGCAAACCAGTTCATCTGTACCATTTTTCTAGGTTCCACATATATGCGTTAATATACGATATTTGTTTTTCTCTTTCTAACTTACTTCGCTCTGTATTGACAGTCTCTAGATCCATCCACGTCTCTACAAATGACCCAATTTCGTTCCTTTTTATGGCTGAGTAATATTCCATTGTATATATATACCACATCTTCTTTATCCATTCGTCTGTCGATGGGCATTTAGGTTGCTTCCATGTCCTGGCTATTGTAAATAGTGCTGCAATGAACACTGGGGTGCATGTGTCTTTTTGAATTATGGTATTCTCAGGGTATATGCCCAGTAGTGGGATTGCTGGGGCATATGGTAGTTCTATTTTTAGTATTTTAAGGAACCTCCATACTGTTCTCCACAGTGGCTGTATCAATTTACATTCCCACCAACAGTGCAAGACGGTTCCCTTTTCTCCACACCCTCTCCAGCATTTGTTGTTTGTAGATTTTCTGATGATGCCCATTCTAACTGGTCTGAGGTGATACATCATTGTAGTTTTGATTTGCATTTCTCTAATAATTAGTGATGTTGAGCAGTGCTTTTCATGTGCTTCTTGGCCATCTATATGTCTTCTTTGGAGAAATGTCTATTTAGGTCTTCTGCCCATTTTTGGATTGGGCTGTTTGTTTTTTTAATATTGAGCTGCATGAGCTGTTTATCTAATATCGCTGATAATAAAGAATGGTTTTAAATTAAGTTTGGGAATTTGCCCTCTTGGGTGATCAGTTGGACACCGTCATTCTCCAAGTTCTTAGTTCTTTAACTGGCTTCCACCTCAGCAGCAACATGAGAAGAAATGACCCAGACTAAACACAGTATAAACACACAAATGGAACAGAATTAAATGGCTCCTATTAGAGCCCATGCAGGACTGAGACATTCAGTTTCCAGACATGGATATGTGGGAACATTTAGGACAGTCACTAAAGATGACTCAGAAACATCGTGTGATCATTCTCACGTGACAGGCCTTGAGCAGCAAGATAGAAACTTCTGGCTCACACATGACAGTAATAAAATTGTTTTTGTTTACAGAATTACTCTGTAAGAAAAGATATGAGCTAAAACTAATGAAATTTAAGAAAATAAGAGTAGAAAATATAAGTGAAGTAAGAATCTGACTGAAAATATGAGTAAAAGATACTTAAGCAAAAAAAAAAAAAGAGGAAAAAAGAAACAAAAATATATGACATTAGGAACAGAAAATGATATAATTACAGATATGAATGATTAAAAGAAATATAAGTGTATATTATGGATAACTTTGTCAATTAGTCCAGAGCAAAGGCATGATATTCAAAAGAAAATATAAAATTGATTAAAGAATAAGTAGAAAACAGGAACTAAAATCTATATGCATGGATGTATAAAAATCAACAGCACTCCATTTTTCAAACAAACATAATTTAAAAAATAGATACATTTATGATAGCAATTACAACCAAAAGTTACATAGGACCAAATTTTTAAAAAGAGAAAACCTCTATGGAAATAAACTTTATTGCAAATCATAGAAAGTAACCTAAACAAAGAGAAATCATGTTACTGGACAGGAATATTCAATATTGCACAACTTTTATTCCCAAATTGATCTAGAAACTACATGCAATTCCCATCAAAACTCTAACATGCCTTTTGACAGGACCTGGCAATTTGATCCTAGAATTCATCTGGAAGAGAGAAAAGCCAAGAAGAGTCGAGGCACTCCTGAAGAACAAGGTGGGTGGGACCTATCTTACCAAAAGCATGAAGATCTATCATAAGGTCCAGTAATTAAAATAGCGTGGTGTTAGTACACACCTTGTTTTATTTCGCTTTGCAGATACTGCATTTTTTCTTTAACTGAAGGTCTGTGGCAGCCCTGCATTGAGCAAGTCAACTGGCGCCATTTCTCCAACAGCGTTTGCTCACTTTGTGTCTCTGTGTTAGATTTTGATAACTCCTGCAATATTTCAAACTTTTTCAAATTATTATATCTGTTACGGTGATCTATGATCAGTGATCCTTGATGTTACTATTGCGAAGACTACAACTCGATGAAGGCTTAGTGATGGTTGGCATTTCTTTTTAGCAATAAAGCATTTTTAAATTAAGGTATTTATTTTAGACATAATGCTACTGCATGCTTAACAGACTACAGGATAATGTAAGCATAAATTATACATGCAGTAGGAAACCAATAAATTTGTGTGACTTGCTTTATTTCGATACTCGCTTTATTGTGGAGGTCTGGAACCGAATCCACAGTATCTCCGAGGTATGCTAGTACAGGGATAAACAGACCAATGGAAGAGAACAGCTATATACGTGGGTCCACATGTTTATGTAGGAATTTAGTATACGACTGAGAAAGTTAATGGGGGAAAGGGCAGAGAAAATTGGTTGTCAACATGGAAAAACAAAATTGGATCTTTACTTAGCTTACAACTTACATAAAATCAATTCCAGATGGTTTAAAGTCCTAATTATAAAAAGCAAAACTTTAAAACATATTAAAAGACAGTATCAGAAACAATGTCTATGGCATCAACACAGGGAAAGATTTATTTAAATAAGAGACACAGAAGCGAAAGTCACAAAAAGTGGGGGGAGGAGAGACAGATTTATCTGACTACATTAAAGCCTTATGACTGCCGACTTCCAGCATGATGGAGTGAGACGGTCAACAAAATCCCCTCCCCAAAATTTAAGTCTGATAACATCAAGTATTTGTAAGTATGTGGAGAAGTAGAAACTTGTATCTTGCTGGTAGGAGTGTAAAACAGCTACAAACATCTTGCAGACAATTTAGCAATAGCTAATGGCGGAGGATGAACTTAACCTCTTACCAAGAAACTCCATTCCAGGTGGTGGGTCTGAATAAATACTACACATGGGCCTGAAGGAAGCTACTCTGCCCCACAGTAAAGGAGTGTGTGCCCACAGAGCAAGAGGCAGAGAGATCCAGGGAACAGAATAGAACAGAGAGGCAAAGAGGGCTCCAGTATTACACGGAAAGTTCATATATGGCAACAGTGGCAAGTAAAGTCAGTGAAAAAAGGCTGGACTGTTCAATAAAGGATTGGGACACAACTGCTTCTCCTGAAAATAATGCAGCTGTTATTATTTGCCTCACACCATGCATATAAAACTTCTCATCAAATCCCTTCACCACAGTTCTTAGATGTCTCTTAATTATCCATTTAGTGCCCTTTTCATCAAACTGAAATTCTATTCCTCACTTTAATCTCTCCTGTAAAAACCTCTCTCTCTGTCCTGCTTGTCGGACTCTAACCCAATTTTCTTCTTTTTCCATAGCCACAGCCCAGCGGCAAACTATTTACACTGGAAAAACACAGATAGTGTCACTTTAAATCAGTCTCAACTCTCAAGCGGGCTCTCAACGCTACCCGGCAATTGTTTATTGAATTAACTTTCTTCCCACTCTACCTTACCTCTTTCTTCAAGCTGCCTTCCTACTACCCCATTCATTTTTAATAGGGAAAACTGATCGCAAGGGAGCTCCTTTATCCTCACCCCCATCCCCCCCCCCCCCCCCCCCCCCCCCCCCCCCCCCCCGCCCCCCCCCCCACCGCGTATGCACACCTGCCTGCAGCTGGGCCCTTTCCTTCCCTCCCTTCCTATCACATGACTCCTATCCGTCTGTGCTCAGAGATGCATCTTTCCTTTTCCCAGGGACCTGTTCCTTCAGTTACACACCCTCTCTCTCCTTCTCATCAATCCTCCACTTTACTGAATCAACTCCATCAGCATGTGAACATGCCCTCCTATCATCCAACAATAAAAAGGAAAAAAATACCTCTCTTGACCCCCTGAACCCTCAATTACTGGTCTCTTGGTGTGGCTGTTCCCCGTCACCGCACATCTTCGCCAAAGAGCGGCCACAGGTATGCTCTTCATACTGCAACTCCCGTTCACTCCACAGGCCGCTCCTTCCTCCGCTGTGCTTTAGTCCGTGTAACCACTGATCTGCAAGTTGTCGAATCTAACAGTTGCCCCTCCTTAATCTTCATTTTGTCCCGCTCAGCAGCATCTGACACTGTCAGAGTCTCCCTTTTGCTCAAGAGACACTCCTCTCTTGTCTTCCAGGACGCCATGCTCTCTTCGTTCTCCTCCTAGTTTTCTGGTCACTCCTTGTACCCTCTGGTCACTCCTTGTACCCTCAACCTTTCCACTCATACCTCATTGGCACCTCAAACTAAACAGGTCCCAAACCAAACTCTTGAATTTCTTCCTGCACTGGCTTCTCTCTACTGCCTTCACTTCAGTGAATGGCATCGCCATCTGTTCAACTACGATTTATTCTTCCTAGTGAGTCCTATTGTTTCTTCCTCAAAAATATGTTCACGTCTCTGTATTTCCACTGCTACTACCTCTGTTGTATTAGTCAGAATTATCCAGAGAAACAGAACCAATGTGTGTGTGTGTGTGTGTGTATACAGAGCGTTTTTGTTTGTCTGGCTCATGTGATTACAGAGGCTGCCAAGTCCAAAATCTGTGGGGTGGGCTGATGCTACGGTTCAAGTCTGAAGGCTGTCTGCTGCAGAATTCCTTCTTGCTTGGGGAGGTCAGTCTTTTGCTCTGTTAAGGCCTTCAATCTATTTAGATGAGGCCCACCAGCATTATAAAGGGCAATCTGTTCTTCAGAGTCCACTAATTAAATTTTAATCTCATCCAAAAACACCCTCAAAGAAACATCCAGAATAATGTTTGACCATATATCTGGGCCCCGCAGCCAAGTTAACATGTAAAATCAACCACCACTCTAGTCTAAGCCACCTCATCTCTGATTTAACCTATTATAGTAGCCTCATAACTTCTCTGCTTCCATCCTTACCCTCCATACCAAAGCCAGAAACCTCCTTCGCAGATCTCTCCCTAAACCCCCGAACAGCTTCCTACTGCACCTAGATTAACACCAAGGCCCCTTACCAAGACCTGAAGGGTCAGTATTTCTGGACCTTCCTCTCATCCCCATCTCCAACTCTCCGCTAACCAACCCTCAAATCTGCCTCAGGATCTTGGAATCTGCTGCCGATTACACTTTTCCCCCCTCTCTTTGCAAAGCTAATGTCCATGTATTCCTCCATAACATACAGAACTTAAGGGTTGTGCCCCTGGACCACACAGTATTCTCCATCACAGTTTCCTTGATGGCACCGAGCAGGATGAAAGTCGCGTATTTATTTGTTCGGTTACTTATTTACTGCCTGCCTCTGCCGTTCTAACCTCCACGAGTGCAGGGACCATGTTTGTTTAACTCATCACTGCAGAGCCCAGGGCCTGGCACAGAGGAGATGCTCAATCAATATTAATTTTAAAATAGCAGAAAATTCAAACAGAAGAAAACTCTAAATATAAAAAACAAAATATAAAAAAATCTAAATATAAAAAACAGTATTGGGGAAAAAAGAAGATATGTAAACCTTGAGACTGAGAACTTCTTAAACAAAACAGGAAACTTATAAATCATAACTGGAAAAAAAATCCACATATGATTACGCTAAGGTTGAAAACCTCAAATATGTGATGGATGCCATGAACAAAGTTAAAAGACAAATAAAATATATGCAATATATACAACAAAGAGGTCTTATAAATTAAAAAATGTCAAACAATACAATTCAAAAATAGGCAAGGAATTTAAACATTAGATACTTAATAAACACCAGGAAATTAGCAGAAATTCCAGTCTTAACCCATCAGATTGGCAAAAATTAACTGACATTGAACAAATAAAAATACAAAATAGGGTTTCCCTGGTGGCGCGGTGGTTGGGAATCCGCCTGCCGGTGTAGGGGACACAGGTTCGAGCCCTGGTCCGGGAGGATCCCACATGCCGCGGAGCAGCTGAGCCCGTGTGCCGCAACTGGTGAACCTGCGTGCCACGGCTGCTGAGGCCTGCACGCCTGGAGCCTATGCTCCATGGCGGGAGAGGCCACGGCAGTGAGAAGCCCACACAAGGGAGAGTAGCCCCCGAAAAAAAACCAAAAAACAAAATACTTTTTCAAGATTTAAGATAATGATTTAAAACTGGTTCTCTTGGTCACTTTTCAAGTGGGCAGTTGTGTACAATCTCAATGTTGTGGGCTAGACAGCTTCGGCAAGAGAAAGGAATGTGGGAAAGCAGGGGGCTGAAGATCGTTTCCTTACAGCCACATCTGCAATGAATCCACAGAGTTTGTTTGAACTAGGGGATTACACATTTCCCAAAGCAAAGATCACCAACCCAGAGGCAGTGACATAATTACAGTCTCATCACCAGATAGCAAAAATTCAAGGACTAAAATTTTGCTGTGGCTTGAATTCCTCAGTAAACACAGACTCAGAAGGACCTTCTTCAGAAATGAATGCCAAACACAGTAGTTTCAGAATTCACAACGTGCATCCCCCGGCTCCCAAAAAAATGCTTTCGAAGGAAACAGATACAGTTATTTTAAGGAGGGAAATTACTCCTAAGGAATCTCTTGCTTCGCTCTAGCTTTTAGATTCACTTGGTATCAATTCTGTTCATTTAATACAACCTCCAACAATCTTGGAAATTATGTTTAAAAATCACAGCTACTATTTTAAGCATTTTTGTATTCTATTTTACGCATCTCTTAAGATGAGTAAATGCCCAATTCTATCAGAATCTCCCCATATCCCCACCCTGGTATTCATAAATTAACATTTTGGAATCAAATGAAAAATACATCCTGCCAACTGGGAATACACTCTCAGAAATGGTGCTCTGCTGTCAGAGCACCATTCACATTCTGCCTGACAACTACACGTGCAAACTGCAGCTTGCAACGGTCCTCAGCCTCTGAGAATGGTGTCCAAAACTGCCAGCTGGACAGATTAAGCTTTTTGACAACTGATTCACATTTTTTCCCCAGCTTTATTGAGATATGACTGACATATGACATTGTGTAAGTTTAAGGTGTGCAACCTGTTGATTTGATACACATATATTACAAAATGATTATGATGACAGCTATAGCTAACACCTCCATCATGTCAAATCATTATCATCTCTTGTTTGTGATGGGAATATTTAAGATTTACTCTCTTAGCAAAACTTTCAAGTATATAATACAGGATTATTTCCTATAATCACCATGGTGTACACTAGATCCCCAGAGCTTAAAACTGAAAATGTGTACCTTTGGCCAACAGCTCCCCATTTCCTCCACGTTCCAGCCCTTGGTGACCACCACTCTATCGTGGACATACCTCAGAGATATTGCAGGTTCAGATCTAGATCTCTACAATAAAGCGAGTTTCACAACAGAGTCACACAAAATTTTTGGCTTCCTAGTGCATATAAAAGTTATGCTTACACTATACTGTAGTCTATTCAGTGTGTAATAGCATTGTATCTAAAAAAAAGCCAACAACACACATCCCTTAGTTAAAAAATACTTTATTGCTAAAAAATGCTAACCGTCATCTGAGTCTTCAGGGCATCACGGTAGTAACACCAAAGAGCACTGATCACAGATCACCATAACAAATACAATAATAACAAAAAATTTTTACATGTTCCAAGAATTATGGAAATGTGACACAGAGACATGAAGTGAGCAAGTGCTGTTGGGATAATGATGCCAATAGACTTGCTGGATGCTAGGCTGCCACAAACTTCCAATTTGTAAAAAAAATAAAACACAGAATCTGCAAAGCACAATAAAGAAAAGTGCAATAAAACAAGGTATGCCTATATCTTTTTCTATGAGTTCAGCTTTTTAGATTCCACATATAAGTGATATACATTATTTGTCTCTCTGTATGACTTATTTCAATTAGTATAATGCCCTCAAGGTCCATCCATGTTGATGCCAATGGCAGGATAGCCTTCTTCTTCATAGCTGAATACTATTCATACACACATATTCATACAAACACACACACACACACACACACACACACACACACACACACACACACA